>NC_056747.1:1355230392-1355375392 GCF_019279795.1 Protopterus annectens
ATGTTCTAATATGGAACCATTTTACTCGAAACGCCATAACATCAAACACTCAGAACAGCAATTTTTTTCCCAGGGAAAAAATTTGCTGTTCCAACAAACATGCACACAACACAAGCACACTAAAATACATAATTCACACACACACACACTTCCCAAAACCCTACACACACTACTAGCTATCCACTTGCCTTACCCAGCCCTAATCCTAAGGTCCGTAATTACCGTCCACTCACCTTACCCGCTCCTTAACCCCAAAGTCCCTATCACACACTCACCTTACCCGCTCCCTAACCCTAAACTCCCTATCACACACTCACCTTACCCACTCCCTAATCCTAAGGTCCCTATTGCACACTCACCTTCGTTCGCACACTGACCTTAACCCGGTCCGTAACCTTCAATCCACAGCCGAGGAAATAGCGAAGCTGCAGAAATGGCCCACCGAAAACTTTCCCGAGGAAACTATTCGATATTCTGCAGCTTCGCTATTTTCAGCGTTTGATGCAAAGGGTTTGATATTAGAGCATTTGAAGTAGTAATACTTCGATGTTCTAATATAGACCCTATATATATATATATATATATATATATATATATATATATATATATAAGCTTCAAGACTTCGAACTTCAAATGGCCGAGACCAGAAAATCGAAGTTTTGAAACTTCAAAAACGAAATAAAAAAAATAAAACCAAACTTTTTTTTAATGTTTTTGCAGGGAGGCAAGCCCCCCCCCGCACCCCTACACTCCCTGCTAAGTAAATATACCAACTCTACGATTGCACTGCAGTGAGAAAAATGGTAAGTATCCCGTTCTGCACTGTACTGCGATCGCTATTCAAAACTTTGATCTTATAGTCATGGCCATTCTAAAGTTCGAGGTTTTGAAACTTCAAGCTTCTGAAGGGATATATATATATATATATATATATATATATATATATATATATATATAATATATGTGTGTGTGTGTGTATGTATTTGTATATATATATATATATATATATATATATATATATATATGTATGTATATATAGATAGATAGATGGATATAGAAATATATATGGATCTACTTTTAAATATCGAATTCTCATAATAATGACCAAAAAACTGAGACCATAACACTGAAACTCCGGAAACCCGAGAATTAAAACACTAAAACCTCAAAATATCAAATATTGGGAAGATGACTTCGCATTTTATCCCCTACAACCCCAGCACACACACTGCCAAAACTGACTTTAGTGAAATTGCACAACATGAAAGTGCTTTTAACTGTGAAAATATTCATTGTGAGGAAAAACATCCAATGTTGAGTTCCAAGAAAGAATTACATTACTGTTTGCATTTTCAAGAGTATTGGAATTGCTTGCAGGAAATCAGCAGGCATATAACTGGATTTGTTTTTTAACAACATCTCGAATTTAGCATGTCTGCACAACAGTTTCCCTTTTTTAGGAGAGGGTGGACAACCTGCCGCCATATGTACTCTGAGTTCTTCAACCCTATCTCTAACAAGAGCTGAAATTAAAGTAGATAAATCAGTTGCTCGAACTCCTGGTAAGCACTTCAGTCACCAATGCCACACCTTGACAGAGATCTGCATTCTAGGTAAAAACAAGGCATTTAAAACAGAGGTGTTCTAAAACTGTTAATGAGAAATGGTGGCAGAAATCTAGCAAATGAAGTACGAGTTGAAAATCTCCTTGCTTTCCCTAAGACATACCAATCGGACAAGTACTTGAAAATGTCCTTCCCTTCTATAGGGAATTATCCTTTAGAGCATTAAATGCTGGTATTACCTCCTCTTTAGGAGGAAATGCTGGAGCTACTAATCTTTATATAGACAGTTGAAATGACAAGAATGATTTATATAAAGGAGCTAAACCTAGATTCTGCACTTTTCTCCAGATGTTTTTCCCAGAGTGAAATAAACATCCCTTTGATACAGCTCCACTTGCATTTAGGCGCACACTCTTAATAGCTCGTACCTAAAATCATACAGTATAAGCTTTACATTGTTCTCAAATCCATTCTCGGATAGTAAATAAAACACACGGTGCCACATCATGTCATACATTTTCAACGATTGTTTATGACTCAAACAGAATAATAACGACACTGATTTACTGCACCCAACATACTTGACTAATCCACGTATACTGTATAACTGCTGCACTGCATACCCTTTTAAAAATAAGTTCCATCCATGAGCCATATAGTAGCCCTGCTCAGATCATACAAATTGTTCACAGTGGTAAACACAAACACTGTGTTTTCAGTTGATTCACCTACCATTCTTATGTCAACCAAATTGCCATTTGTAATGGAAACATACTGAGGTCTAATATTTCTAATGTCAAGTTAGGCATGTTGATGTAAGCCTGATTGCACTCTTTTGCGAACTCTACCTATCTGCTGGAGTAATGCTTTTCTGCTCGGAAGACTAGAAATATCGATGCTGAGGCAGTAGCATCATCAGCTAAAATACAAGGTTTATCCCTTGAAACAGCAGCTCTGTATTTTAAATCGCTACACAAAGAATATTTCTGGGCTACGGATTTTAACAATTGCTCTCCGTTAGATAGACACAAAGTAATAGTCCTCCATTTAAATTTTTCTGCCTATTTGTATTTGCAGCACCAGTAGTTTTTTTTAATTTGTTTCTCCTTTGTAAATGGCAGACATAGCCTTCTGTATGCAAGACTTCCTTACTTTTTTTGAGACTTCATTGTGAGTTACATCTTTCCGATTCTTCCCGGAGCTTCAAACGTAACATCAGCTGTCTTTAAGTTTGGTACAATGTACAGCATCTTAAAGGAATATTATTATGTTTAAAGCTTAGCAGCAGTGTTTTAATAGCTTCTTTGCTATTTCAACATTTAGGTTTCTGAATTTTCAGTATTGCAAACTTTTGGTGTTATGGTGTCGGTATTTTGGTATTCATTATTATGAGAATTCAGTATTTAAAAGTAGATACATATGTCTATATATATATACACACACACACACACACACACACACACACACGTACGTAAGATCATAAAAGGAGTCTTTGATGGAACAGACCAAAGTGACTGGGAGGGAAGAAAGGGAAGTGACATCACTGACAAAGCAGAAGAAGGTTGCTACATTAATTATGGAAAGGGTGTGGAATGTTTGGAATAGCCTGCTGTTATGTATGGGACACAGAAAGGCCGTAGATTATGTACAACTGTAAGACATGACTGAGAGGGAAAGTGAGACTAGGAAGAAGGTTGCAGCCAATGCACAGACATCATCCTCCATCTCCTTCACTTGGGCAAGTATTGATGTGATCAGTAAATTAGAAGTAATGCTAAAAACTTGCCATCACATTTATTCTTTGGTATAAACGTGAAAGTAAGGTCTTATGTAAAATAAAGAAAATGAGTGTTTTAGAGACTCAACAAAAACCTGCAACAGTCAGAGGAGTGCATGGTGGTCTAATTGCTGTCATGTTAGCATCTTGAAGTAACAAGAAGACATCATGCAGGATGTCAGAAGTTATATGTGATGACAGATGTGCTTTTAAGCACAGCAGCCTTGCAGCTTTTTGTATGTAGGTAGAGGTTTGAGGAGAGCACCTCCCCCCCATGCAGGGTGTACGTGCAAGTAAGCTCTTCTGATAGATATTTTATGTTTTCAGCTACTTTGTGAAATTGTTTTTGTTTCATTGCTCATGGAATGAGTGGGTTACACTACAGCAGTGATAAATAACAGCTATGGACTGGCCTTGGAGGCCATCATTTGGTGGAGTTTCTCCTTCTGCCCAATATGTCAGAAGCTGTTTGGTCAGGATCTGGAAACAAAACTGGCAATTAGTGAACAGGATATCGAATTTATTCTTGAGTGCAGGTGACCTGCGATTTACTTTTGGGCACTTGAGTGGTGTAGGGCCAGACTTTGCCCCCTGAGGTGGGAGATTGGTGTAATGGGTAGGATGTTTACCTTACAGACACAAGATACAGGGTTTGATTCTCACATAGGACAATTAGCTAGGCTTCAAATAAGACACAAGCATAATTAGCCTAATAATGATCTATGAACCTGAGTAAAAAGGGTAATTAGTTGCCCATTCAGTCTTTTGACTGTGACTGAATGGGGTTCAGTCTGTCAGACTATGACTAGATGAACAGTACTGCTGCTCTTTAGATAAAGTAGTGTGCATTGCATTTCAGATTCATTATATGACACAAAATGTGCTTATTCGCTTCATCACTGATGTACATGAAAAGGAAAGATGATCCATTATACATTACCACTGCCAAGATTTTGCCTGAGCTGTTCTTCCTTGGTCTCACTGTGACCTAGGACAAGTGACGAAGTAGTGCTTTTTTTTTCCAACTTCTGGCCATGTGTCAGGTGTATCATTACTATGTGTCAGGTGCATCATTACTTGACCTCTGGCCATGTGTCAGGTGCATCATTACTTGACCTCTGGCGATGTGTCAGGTGCATCATTACTTGACCTCTGGCCATGTGTCAGGTGCATCATTACTTGACCTCTAGCCATGTGTCAGGTGCATCATTACTTGACCTCTGGCCTTGTGTCAGGTGCATCATTAATTGACCTCTGGCCTTGTGTCAGGTGCATCATTACTTGTAAAGGTAAATCGTATCCATCTAGATTGGAAAGTCTAGGCCTCTTTTGGGGTAAGACATACCTCTTAGAGCAAGAAATCTGGACAAAGCCATAAATAAAAGTGGGACAAAGGCCCAAAACTAGGGACAATTTTTAAATATTGCTCTTACAAACTTAGAAATTTGATAGAATAACAGGTTTTTGCATTAGCATGAATTTTCTGAAGGGTATGAAGTCCAAAACTCGAATGTCTGTCATTATTTTCTAAATTCAATCTTTAATGATTTGCTACTTATTTGTCAGAAAACCTCAATTCTGTGAAAAACAGACCAAAAATATGAGGCAAAAATCTGGACATTCTGTGAAAATCTGTACAGTTGAGAGGTATGGGTAAAGAATATTGATCTCTGCTAAATACTGAATTGTTGAATACGACTATACAAGCAGGTTATCAAGAGGTGCATATTAGAGAATTGAGGGGTCAAGGAAAGTCTTAATAGCAAACTGTTTAATGCAGTCATTGGTTTGACTTTGGAACAGGGCTCCTTTAATTGACAGTCTTGTTCTTTGCACATATTCAAAAAACAGCTTGATACCTGGTTGGGTCCCAGATTATATACATTCATTGATGGCCTTTACACAGGAGTTGAATTTGAATGTTTCTTGTTGCCGTTTACATCTTTTAACTACTGCACCGTACTTTGATGTGTATCACTGCATTATTAGTGTGGATAAAATCATACTAGGTTGTCTTGCATCCGTGAAGTTCCTCAGTCTGGTCTCTCAACTTTAAGTTGAGGAGCAAAAGAAAAAAAACTGTTATGCTCTGAAACTGTAGCAAACCAGTTGCTACAAGTGTAACAAATGGCTCAGTGCTGTTGAAATACCTGACAAAGAGCTTCAGTCATGACCTTTCCGAATGTGAATGTCAGTGCTGCACCACTACACCATTGGCATTTGAAGATCATGCCCCGAACGTCTTGCACCCAGAGTATCTGCCCCTTTCTCCCCATTCAAGCTACTCTGCTGTGTTTTTTTAATTGCAAAACCATATCTGCAAACACTCTGCACAGAACAAGCTGTGTATGAAACGTGAACAAAGATGTTCTGTAAATGAAAGCACAAATAGCATTGGACAGTCGGTAGGATGGGTCTATATTATAATCTTGAAAGATGTAAACCACGAATACGAATCCGTTGACACATAATGAGCGAACTACCAGAAGAACGAACCACCAGAACAGCAAAAGGCAAAACATCAAACGGATTTGTTCGGCCAGCAGGGTGATTCAGGGGTTAAGGGTATATACCCTTTTCCCCACTGTAGTGCGATCTTGGAGTTCGTATATTTAAGTAGGGGGTGTGGGGGGTGCAAAAAGTGTCTTTTGTTATGTTTTTTTGTAGTTGGTTTAGGTATACTTACATGACGCTGTTAGTTAGGGAAATCCATTCGTCGTTGTGGTTTTCAATGGTTAGGTGGTTCACTCATATGGTAGTTCACTCTATTTATGTCGACAGATTCGTATTCGCGGTTTACATCTTTCGCAATTATAATATAGACCCGGTAGGACTAACCAAAACGAAATATTAAAACAAGGAAATTTACATACTATTAATTCATAAACACAGTGCAAGAAATCATTAGCCAAGAATTTCAAACTTTATTTCCCAGTGATCCCTGCCAAGTTTAAATGTGGTAACACCTGTTCTCATAGTTCAGTTGCAGTGGTACCACCATGGCCCCAAAGGCTGTATTGATGCACTGTCATTGTCGTATGTTGGGCATCCTTCCTTAAGTGACTGGCATATTTTTTGTATGTACTGAGAAGGACCTGGGTAATTTCCATTTGGAAGGTATGCAGAACTTAGTGGCAACCGATGACTGAAGAAGCTAAAGTTTTTGAGCAGCTTGCAAGCTAGGACATGAAGAACAGTCCCATAATAACCAGAATGTGTCTAAGGCCATAAGTGTAAGATTCAGAACCTTGGATGCAAACTGCTACAATTCTTCATAAGCATTTGACTTGGGGACATTCCCAAAAATTATGAATACCCGACACTAATTGCCTTGGGTATTCCAGGCAATCACCTGATTTGCTGTAGCCTTTCTGTACCATACAGGCTGGGGTCCAGTAGCCCTTGAAGACCTGTTTCAATGATGTGTCAAAAGTCTTTGTATCCTAGCTATAACCTATGGAGAAAAGTAAACTGCTCTGTGGAATTTGTCTGAGGCACATCTCCATTAAATTATGGATGGGATTATTCAGTATTTACTTAGTCCTGAAAATACCTGGTTTGGAAAAACAACAAATAAATGTGTCTTTAATTTATATGCAGTTCCCCTAAATCTAGAAAGACTAGCAACTTTTTACTGAAGTTATCAGAAAAAAAGAGTGATAAAGAGCATATGTCAGCGCTAGACATGTCCAAACGTCCACTGAGGGAAAGGTAAGCATCCTGCAGTTGGGGAAATGTATCATAGAAGGTCTTGCCATTTCTACGTTTAGCTTGCAGGAGCTTAGCCCAGTCTAGTCCCTTGAATCCATTTCTACGTTTAGCTTGCAGGAGCTTAGCCCAGTCTAGTCCCTTGAATCCATTTCTACATTTAGCTTGCAGGAGCTTAGCCCAGTCTCGTCCCTTGAATCCATTTCTACGTTTAGCTTGCAGGAGCTTAGCCCAGTCTAGTCCCTTGAATCCATTTCTACATTTAGCTTGCAGGAGCTTAGCCCAGTCTCGTCCCTTGAATCCATTTCTACATTTAGCTTGCAGGAGCTTAGCCCAGTCTAGTCCCTTGAATCCATTTCTACGTTTAGCTTGCAGGAGCTTAGCCCAGTCTAGTCCCTTGAATCCATTTCTAAGTTTAGCTTGCAGGAGCTTAGCCCAGTCTAGTCCCTTGAATCCATTTCTAAGTTTAGCTTGCAGGAGCTTAGCCCAGTCTCATCCCTTGAATCCATTTCTAAGTTTAGCTTGCAGGAGCTTAGCCCAGTCTAGTCCCTTGAATCCATTTCTACATTTAGCTTGCAGGAGCTTAGCCCAGTCTAGTCCCTTGAATCCATTTCTAAGTTTAGCTTGCAGGAGCTTAGCCCAGTCTCGTCCCTTGAATCCATTTCTACATTTAGCTTGCAGGAGCTTAGCCCAGTCTAGTCCCTTGAATCCATTTCTAAGTTTAGCTTGCAGGAGCTTAGCCCAGTCTAGTCCCTTGAATCCATTTCTAAGTTTAGCTTGCAGGAGCTTAGCCCAGTCTAGTCCCTTGAATCCATTTCTAAGTTTAGCTTGCAGGAGCTTAGCCCAGTCTTGTCCCTTGAATCCATTTCTAAGTTTAGCTTGCAGGAGCTTAGCCCAGTCTAGTCCCTTGAATGCTGATTTTGTCTTTCAGTTCTTTTCACTCGTTTCTAACATTGTCTTCCTGCTTCTCCTTGTGGGCAGATGAAGGCACTGGTGGGGCTACATTCCCTTGGGACACTTTATTAATATAGTACCTGTAGTTGTGCACAACTCTCAGGCACAACTGATTAATAAAACTGCTGTTCCTATAAATCCTGTTCATATAAATAATGCATTTTTATAGTATATCTTCTGTTTATTACAGGTTAACAACTGAATTGGCTGAGCACAAGCGTTCAGTGAGACCTGTGCGCAGAGTCCAGTCTTCACGTAATCCCTTGAGGACCCTGGCTGCACGAGAGGACCTCAAACATGAGTACATGGAGCAGCGTCTGAATGTAGCATCTTTGGAGACAAGGCGCATACAAGCAGAGAAAAGTAAGCAAAGTACATTTCCCTGGTAGATTTACTGGAGACATTAACCACTGCATAATTCACAGGTTTTATATATGTAGATACATACATCTACATGGTTTTATCTATTTACATGCATATGGCATGCAAATGTTACCTTTCTTATAACGACTGATGTAATAACATCACATATCTCATGGAGTTACCTATTCAGGAAGAGCAAATAAGGTGCTATGAAAAGAGTGCTACAGAAGGGAGTTACCAAAATTTATTTATTTATTTAACAAGAAATTCCGACTTTGAACAAAGCCAATTTTCAGCGGAGGCCCAGGGAGAAATGCTGCAGATGCATGTCTTTGTAATGTGGGAGGAAACCAGAGCACCCAGAGGAAACCCACATGAACGCAGGGAGGACAATGCAGACTTAGCACAGAATGGTCCAGAGAAAACATCAAAAGTCCAAGCAAAGGAAGGAAACCAAAGTTTGTTTTGTTTTGTCTGCTTGTGTTTTAATTTGTTTAGCTAGTTTGCAATATTGTATTTTATATAATTAATAATGAATATTTAATAATGAATATTTAATACACAAAAAATAAATATAATAGCACTTTAGATTAGGATAGTAATTTAATATAGTATAATAGTATGGTATATACAGAAGGTGCAATAGAGTTTTTTCAGCTTGTAGTTTATTAGTTTTGATTAAATCATTTATTTGATAAGAATTTTGTTTCATAAATATTTAATGTATTTGTGCTTTAAAAAGATGCAATTACAAGTTAATTGATTGTTGATTTATTAATTGATGTTAATATATACATATATATGGGATGTATTACATTCATAAATTGTTCCACTGAAGGCGAATTGCCGAGGTACCAGAACAAATGGATTATTAAATGGAATTATATTCATCCTAACTTTGGTTTCCTTCCTTTGCTTGGACTTTTGATGTTTTTGTGATCGAGGTTGTGTTCTTGTCATTGGTGTTTTATCTACTATTTGGTCCAGAGAAAAGACAGCCTGATGAATAAATAGCGAATTAAATAGCTTGACACGTGAGCTGGAATGTAGCTCAATGTTATGCTTTGCAATGGACTTGGCTTTATTCTTTGTGTCATATTGATTTAATAATCTACAATCCATTTTCCACATATGCCACAATGTATTGACAGTATACTGGATAAGAAATGTAAGCCTTGCAGGACCAAAGTGTTTTTCACTCGTATCTTCTCCATTGGCTCAGTGCCTGCGACCTGGAGAATGACCATAGTGGTGTTCCCACAGAAGTGTAGCCCTGTCTGTAACCCTGGGAACTGTAGGCCAAGTAATGTTACCAATATAGTCTGTCAAGTAATGGAACGTATTATAGAACTGATTAATAATAGTCATTGGTAGCCCACAGTCCTTCAAATCCAAACACAACTGGCTTTGTGAAACGTAACTGCGCCTACTGAATCTGGTCAACCTCTTTGAGAATGTAACTTATGCTCTGCAGTCCGTATTGCCCACCTTGATGTAGCTAAGGCATTTGATGATATATTATATTCCTATATTATTAACAAACTCACCCGCTCGAATAATTAACCTCCTTATCAACCTTTGGATGGCTAACTGGCTCACAGTTAGTGCCCGCACATCCAAAGCTACCTTTTTTGAGACAGACTGCTACCTCACTGCTGTAGCTTGTAATGGTGCACAAGGCAAGGTATTTTAGTCTTTGTCCTTGCACTGGCTGAATAAGATCTGAGATGGAGGACTTCTGTGCAGCTACTTGGCATTTGTTCTTTTGTTTTCTAGTTAACAGTGAGAAGTATGAGAATTTCCATGAACTGCATGACATTTAGAGTGTTGTGCTTCATGTAAGTTCTGTCATTTGCAAGACAGAGTCATTTACTGAATGATTTTTGTTCCTTTGGGAACTGGAATTGAGTTCCATGGTCACTAGGCTTGTGAATGGTTCAGTGTTCCTGCTATGTTTTCATGGACTCTAGTTTTCCTATGAAATCATTACATGTCTCTAAATGCTGAGAATTCAGGCTATATACTAGGGCTACTTCCAGGATTGGAAGTATTCAGACTTTGTACTCTGGGCTAAGTGGTCAGTTCATCTAATTCACCAAGTAAGATGAATGAGGTAGCAAAGTAATAAGTGATGCTTTAAGTGCTAAAGTCTCTGAACACTGGAGTTCTGTTTAGTGCAAATAATGTATACATCAGTAACAGGTTCAGTTCTAAATCCTGAAAGCCCAAAATCTTGAAAGTTCAAAATATGGAAAACTCAAAATACTGAATCTCATAATACTGAAAACGCACAGGGTACCAACACTTACTATATTCCAACACAATATGATGAATAAGTAAAGCTGCTTAAACAATAAAAAATGCAAAAAGCCCCAATTGCTTCTCTGGCAAAGACTTAGAACAAATTGCAAGTGTTAAGACAGTTTTTTTGAAGGGTTATAATTGGCTCTAGCAAAGAATGTGCAAGACTGAGAATTTCCTACCTGTTTTCTGAAAAACCCTGCCTTCTTCGGCAACAGCTAAAGTTAAACATAATCAAGCCTCGTGTGTTTTGCACTTATTTTTCATGACAAACAGCTATTGTCCTGTCTTCTCTTTTAACTTATTTTTGGTGTCCTTGGTAAGAGTGATAATAACCAGATTCCACCTGTCTCAGCATGTGTCCCCGTCAAAGATTTAGCTTATGCTGATAGTAATGTACTTACTGTAATCTCTCAGATTCCATTAGCAGACTTAGAAATGATAGATGTGCAGTCTTCAGAGGGAGAAAAGTGCTGGACAAGGAACAGGGCTGTAGTTAGGTCAGCTGACATCTTGAGCTGTTTCCCCACCAAAAAAAGGAAGAGTTGTTCCAAGAAAAAACAAAATTAAAATTGTAACAACGTTGCTAAAGAAAGAGCCTCTAAACAAGCACAGTCGCTACAGTAGCTGAACGGATTCCTGTTCTGTACTTGCGTTTGATAGGAGTCCTAAACCACTGCATATTGCACCCCCTTGCACCCAGGGCAACCTCTCCCTTTGCCCAACCTTAGTTACAGTATTGAAGGAAGAGAAGATGAAGTCTACCATAGACCCATCAAGGACCCTTTGTAAGTCAGTCGCTGTGGTAAGAACGTTTAATATCCTAAGTTTTTAGAGAGAGGGGAGAGGTAGTGAATGTGGAAAGCTCTGCATCTCAGCTCTGTTTTATTCCTAACCAGTTGAAGTTCATTGCATTAAAATTAAAGTGTAGAAGCAGGAATATTTTCATTTCATTAACCCTTTATTTTCTCTTTTCAGTGTCAAAGCACTCAAACATGTCGATAGCAGCATTGGCAGGCCTTGCAAGCAAGGAAAACTTCAAAAATGTAAACCTACGAGATGTTAAGTCGGCTGAACAAGCGTCTGGCAACAGCAGCATGCCGTACACTAGACTGATGCTTCTCCAGGTCAAAGGTGAGAACTCTGGGAATTTTGGTAACTGTAAGCTGATCTCTGAGCACACTGTGCTGCTACTTAGGACCGTGCATGTTTTCTCAACAAAAGAAGGAAGAGGCAAACCAAATACCCTAGTAAATTCAATCACATACAAAAAGACTTTGAATCATATGCAGTTCCTTCCTGCATCTGAAAATTGTAGGCAGGTGTAGGATTTGTAGATAGTTCTTCAAAAATTAGTGTTTTAAAAAAAGGTATAAACTACAAGGTGCTGAATCACATTGGCCATTTTTGTAGCTGTCAGTTTATGGAGCGAGGAACTATGTTTGCAAATGTCAAGTTAAATGAAAGGCATTTTCTACACACTTTATTTGCTGCAGTCTTTGCATCAGTACAGATTGGTTTGGGCCACCTGAATCAATATGTTTGTCAACTCATGGTGGTGGCATCACTTCCTTTTCCTTTTTATTTTCTAACTGCAGATGAAATCTCATTTAAAACTGCCTTTTACCTGGCACTAGGCATCGATAAGCTGAAACTCATCACTGTTGCCTCAGTAGGTGAGCTGAGACATGTTAGTGCTAAACCAGTACTTAAGCTGAGACATGTCAGTGCTAAACCACTACTTAAGATGAGACATGTCAGTGCTAAATCAGTACTTAAGCTGAGGCATGTCAGTGCTAAATCAGTACTCAAGCTGAGGCATGTCAGTGTTAAACCAGTACTCAAGCTGAGGCATGTCGGTGTTAAACCAGTACTCAAGCTGAGGCATGTCAGTGTTAAACCAGTACTCAAGCTGAGGCATGTCGGTGCTAAACCAGTACTCAAGCTGAGGCATGTCGGTGTTAAACCAGTACTTAAGTTGAGGCATGTCGGTGCTAAACCAGTACTTAAGATGAGACATGTCGGTGCTAAATCAGTACTTCAGATGAGATGTGAAATACTACCCCAGGAGGTATTTTGTGGTTTTCAAGACTCAGCCTAGGAGAACTGTTTGGTTAAATGACTTGTTGAGAATTACACAGATAGATAAGCAAGGGCTAAGGGAATCGAACCCTAGACTACAGGAAGCAGCTCATTCACCACTCATAAACTTAATCCACTGTGGTAACTGCCAGACAGAAACTTAACCTGATGTATGCCAGTGTTACCCCAGCACTTAACTTGCTTTACTGTGATGTTAAAACAGTAATTACCTTGCTATACGCTGATGTTACCCCAGCACTTAAGCTGGAACATGTCACTGCCAATTCTGCTGAATTCAGGGCTGTGGTACAAGTTCCTGTGTTGCCCATATCCTTACTTGGATAGAAGGAAGTTTCTCTGTTCACCAGTGAGAGTGGGGAGCTTTGAGCACTAAGTACGAAAGATGTAATTGGGGATCTGGGGATCCAAGTAGATAGCAACCTCTCCTTTGATAATCACGAAAGGTTCACATCTAGATCAAGAGATGTCATTGTGCCCCTCTACTCATCGCTCATCAGGCCCATAATAGAGTACAATGCCCCATTTGGAATGTACCTTACTCGACACCTGCAGCAGCTGGAAAGACCACAGAAGTACCTCACCAAGAGGATCATTGGCCTCAAACAGATGGCCTATGCAGCTCGACTAAAGAAACTCCAGCTCTACTCGGTTGCTTACCGCCTACTCAGAGTTGATCTCTGCCTGACGTACAAGGCCATATCCAACCCAGAATTAATGGACATGCTCCACCTCAAGAAAACCAAATCTCTTAGAGCCACACGCTCCAGGGATTTAAACTTCAGCACAACAATAAACAGGACATGCTGGAGGGATAGATTCCTGTCCCAGAGACTTCCCTCGCTCTGGAATAGAATCCCAATCTATGTTAGGCAAAGCCCCCTCACTGACTCTCTTCAAGAGAAATCTTAACAAATGGATGGAAAATCATAAGTTTACCCCTGGGATCACTTCGGTGGCCCTGCTGGACAGAGGTCCAGGAAGTAATCTAAAAGGGAGGCGAAAGTCAACACATTCTGGCTAGGCTTAGAAATGCCCTTGGGCAGATAGCCTAGTACCTACCTATGAACTTGTGTACTCCTTCAGTTTGAGTGTTGGCTTCTGCCTTGGAGACTGACAGCCCACATTCTAGCATTTCTGTGTTTCCCAGCACTGTTCAAGATGGCTTCATTTCCTGTTATGGATGAATGTGGCACATTTCAGGGTACTGACTTCTGAATCAGTTAAATGGTTTTGCTGTGTAGAAGTTAGAAGTGGCTTTCTGGAACCCACATTTGTTTTCTTACAAAATGTTGCCAGCATTCCAGAATAATTACAGTATCACACCAAATGTGTTTAATAAACCATATGATAAAGCTAAAAAAAAAAAAACACTATTACAAAGATCCACAAAGGACAGTGTTGCGTACTATTGTGCCCCAATTTACACACCTTTTAAGGAATTAAATTAAAAGCAGCACATTGACTGACATGGTTAAATGTACAGCAGAAAATTCACAGTAAAGCCTTCACAGACTGTACAGTATTCAAAGCAGATGGAGCAAACGTCCCTGCCTGGGACGTATTGTAGTCAGGATACTGGCTTTGGAAAATATCCCTTACTGTTCTAGGCAAGTTAGAAAACAGATGTTACCCTAAGGAAACCTTAATACTGGCTTTACTTTACTCTTTAATGAGGGCTCCTTTGAGACTGTGTTTGTATGGGAGGGGTGATCCTTGTTGGGATTCCATATTAGTACCCTTAATAAAACCTCACAAGGACAGAAGTTCTTTTTGCCTGCATGAGGTATCCAAGGGACTTGGGTGTTTCCATCAAAGGTGTGTGTGTGTGTGTCTGTCTGTGTATGTCTGTGTGTGTCTGTCTGTGTATGTCTGTGTGTGTCTGTCTGTGTATGTCTGTGTGTGTCTGTCTGTGTATGTCTGTGTGTGTCTGTCTGTGTATGTCTGTGTGTGTCTGTGTGTGTGTGTGTAAGGATACGAACGTTATGTAAATAGTGACATCCTGGTTGCGTGCCATCTTAGGCTTAGATGTGGGCATTCACTAGGGTGTTGCCCTGGCCTAGGTCAGTGGACAGCTTGTGAACAATGATACTCTTCTGCATTAGGTTCATGGCACATATTTAGTTACTAGTCATGCGGTCTAGGAGACCACTTGTGCCTAGCTCAATTTCCCAGTTGCCCCAGGCATTGTTTCCCCAAATGTCTTGCTCAGTGTCACATACAAGGCAACTGGATACTGAGGTAGTCAAAATATTGACTACAGGAAGCAACTCATTAACAGCTCATAGCCTCATAGGTTCATAAGATTATACTAGGCTATTGACCTGGAGACCCTTATAAGCCTAGCCAAGAATTTTGCCCATGTTCCCACAAAATCACCACCTGTTTCTCCTGTCCAGCAGAGACACAGGTGGGATATCAGGGGTGTATTTTCTGCTTCCCATCCAGTCGTCCAAATTCCTCTTAGAGGGCTAGTGAGGTACTCTGCTTGACATGGAGAGGGAGTCTATTCCACAGATGGGGGTAGTCTTTGTGGGACAAATCTTTCTTGCCAACAAGTTCTATTAATGTCACAGACCAGGTTGAGGCCTTGCGTGTGGGTTGCGCAAGTGGAGTTTGACTTGCGGATATGCAGCAACTCCATCATGGCTGGGTTTGAGATGGCTTTGTATGCCAGATACAGTTCACCTCTGAACAGTCTGTATGAGAGTAGAGGGCAGGGCTTTTAGCATATCTGTATAGGATAGGTGTTTGAGACCCTGGATTTCCCTGGTCAGAAACCTCATGTGCTTGGCAAGGTACATGCCAAAGGAGGCATTGCACTCGATAATGGGTCTGATAAGGGAGGAGTACAGGGATGTTATGACTTCCTTGTTCCTGGATGAAATACCCTTGTTTATGAGGTGGGCCATGTAGAAAGCCTTCCTTACAACGGAGGCAACTTGATAGTCAAAAGTCAGGTTGCTAGTAACCTGGATGCCCAAGTCCCTTATGACTGATTGTGTACTTAGTATGTTGTTATTAATGTGATAATTAGTGGGGGCACCATTTTCCCCAGAGGGGATAATGATGCATTTCTTGGTATTCAGTCTGAGGCCATGCTTTTGGCACCAGGCATTAGTTTGAGTATGGCCCTCTTGGATAATGTTCACATCACTAAGGGAATTTACGACAGTGCCCTGCTTTCAGTCATCTGCAAACTTGGTCAGCCACTGACCACTAGGTTTTTACTTGCACCTCAGAAAAGTAAATCTCAAACAGTAGAGGTCCCAAAAATGATCTTTGAGGTACACTGTTTGTTACGGTGTACCCCAAGGGTGCCTCAATCTTCTGTGCTAACTCACACACAATGAATCCAAGTAGCTGGTGTGGGAATAGAACCTGCTTTCTTCTGATCTCCCAGGACAAAGGTTAATTTGCTATGCACTGAGCCAATGCCATGTACTTGAGACGGCTATGGTTCCTAGTGGATTTACCAGTTCATGTGAAATTGTAGTGGGATCATTAAAAACTGCATTTTCCTGCTCGTGTTAATTTGATTCCCTCACTGTGCATTTATGAACTGTCAGACTTCGAACAAGTCATTTAACCAATATTCCGGGGTAATTCGGAAATTGGTCCTCTAGACGTACATACCTAATAACTGTCTTTGAATATATGAGTCTGTTAACATTTTTTGCAAGCACTCCTATTTTAGTGTTTGATAATTTTCAAACTTCAATGTAGCAACTCCTTTCTCTTTAACAGTATCAACAAATACATTGCTTTTCTGTTTTGTTCTTCAACATCTAGATTGTTTTCATTAAAGTTATTTTTCCTATTAGATGTCTTTAGTTACTGATTCTAACAGCCAATGTAAAACTAAAATGCATGGCGTTTCTTCCTCATGTGATTATAGCCACCCTGGTATACAAAGCTTGAACTTCAACTGCATTGTGTTTCATTTGTGCCTCTTTCCCATCATTAGTTTTAGCACGTTGCTTATTTGGCTGGAATTTCATCTTGCACAATTTAAGTTCCTCATTTAATTATGTTATGTATTTATCTAAAGTTGCAGTTGCTTTCCCTGCATCCACATCTTTGCATAAGGTCAGGTTCATTTCTGTTAATAGCCTTCCTGTTGTGTTATAATTTGTTATGCCGCAAAGTATTCCGTTTTATTAACGAATCATGTAATGAATCTTTGGCTGATTCATCAGTGTGGTAGCATAATAGTAATAATAATAATTTCATAGTTTCTTTAGGACATTGTACTCGTGAAGATCAAATGCTGAATAATTTTTTTTTTTTTGCCTAGACTCACAAAAATTCCCAAATTTTTCTGTAATTGCTTCTATTTTGTCTTTGACTCCTGTTCTTGAGAGGTGAAAGTATGACTACTATTGTCTTCTTACATAGTGCAATGCAGAAATGTGGTGCTCTGTACCTTTTCAGTCTTCTCAGCTATTCTGCTTGCATTGAGGAACAAAGTGGAAATTCTATTTTTTTTTCTGCAAAATTGCTGTGTAGTGAAGAGAATTCCTGATGGTTGCAGTCACCCATTTTTCCAACTGAAGATTGTACCTCTAAGTACATAAAGTCTTGAAAACAAACCCATTTCTTCACATCCATAAGCACACCATGCAACACTTGGATGCTCAATAAACCAGATAGACACTGTGAATATCCTAGCAGCTCCCATGAGGTCTTTCAGCTGCTTCTTGAAGGAAGTGTATCAGATAACTTGCAATTGTTCCTGTAAACATTAATATAGGTAAAGATATATACCCCCATATCTAAAACTGAGAAGGCTCTGATTGTAAGGCCTTTACCTTGGACTTGACCTGTGGTGTGTGGCACCTGTATAAGCTATGTGTAATTCTGCCACATGAATATAGGTAAAGATATATACCCCCATATCTAAAACTGAGAAGGCTCTGATTGTAAGGCCTTTACCTTGGACTTGACCTGTGGTGTGTGGCACCTGTATAAGCTATGTGTAATTCTGCCACATGAATATAGGTAAAGATATATACCCCATATCTAAAACTGAGAAGGCTCTGATTGTAAGGCCTTTACCTTGGACTTGACCTGTGGTGTGTGGCACCTGTATAAGCTATGTGTAATTCTGCCACATGAATATAGGTAAAGATATATACCCCCATATCTAAAACTGAGAAGGCTCTGATTGTAAGGCCTTTACCTTGGACTTGACCTGTGGTGTGTGGCACCTGTATAAGCTATGTGTAATTCTGCCACATGAATATAGGTAAAGATATATACCCCCATATCTAAAACTGAGAAGGCTCTGATTGTTAGGCCTTTACCTTGGACTTGACCTGTGATGCGTGGCACCTGTATAAGCTATGTGTAATTCTGCCACATGATTATAGGTAAAGATATATACCCCCATATCTAAAACTGAGAAGGCTCTGATTGTTAGGCCTTTACCTTGGACTTGACCTGTGATGCGTGGCACCTGTATAAGCTATGTGTAATTCTGCCACATGAATATAGGTAAAGATATATACCCCCATATCTAAAACTGAGAAGGCTCTGATTGTTAGGCCTTTACCTTGGACTTGACCTGTGATGCGTGGCACCTGTATAAGCTATGTGTAATTCTGCCACATGAATATAGGTAAAGATATATACCCCCATATCTAAAACTGAGAAGGCTCTGATTGTAAGGCCTTTACCTTGGACTTGACCTGTGGTGTGTGGCACCTGTATAAGCTATGTGTAATTCTGCCACATGAATATAGGTAAAGATATATACCCCCATATCTAAAACTGAGAAGGCTCTGATTGTAAGGCCTTTACCTTGGACTTGACCTGTGATGCGTGGCACCTGTATAAGCTATGTGTAATTCTGCCACATGAATATAGGTAAAGATATATACCCCCATATCTAAAACTGAGAAGGCTCTGATTGTAAGGCCTTTACCTTGGACTTGACCTGTGATGCGTGGCACCTGTATAAGCTATGTGTAATTCTGCCACATGAATATAGGTAAAGATATATACCCCATATCTAAAACTGAGAAGGCTCTGATTGTAAGGCCTTTACCTTGGACTTGACCTGTGATGCGTGGCACCTGTATAAGCTATGTGTAATTCTGCCACATGAATATAGGTAAAGATATATACCCCCATATCTAAAACTGAGAAGGCTCTGATTGTAAGGCCTTTACCTTGGACTTGACCTGTGATGCGTGGCACCTGTATAAGCTATGTGTAATTCTGCCACATGAATATAGGTAAAGATATATACCCCATATCTAAAACTGAGAAGGCTCTGATTGTAAGGCCTTTACCTTGGACTTGACCTGTGATGCGTGGCACCTGTATAAGCTATGTGTAATTCTGCCACATGAATATAGGTAAAGATATATACCCCCATATCTAAAACTGAGAAGGCTCTGATTGTAAGGCCTTTACCTTGGACTTGACCTGTGGTGTGTGGCACCTGTATAAGCTATGTGTAATTCTGCCACATGAATATAGGTAAAGATATATACCCCCATATCTAAAACTGAGAAGGCCCTGATCTTCTTGCTTGTAAGGCCTTTACCTTGGACTTGACCTGTGATGCGTGGCACCTGTATAAGCTATGTGTAATTCTGCCACATGATTGCAAAGCAGGTGCCGATTATTAACATCCCTACATAAATGTCGGCAATCGAAATGCTGAGTGCCGATAACCTGAAAAAAAAAGATCAAAAACACAGGAGTAGAGTGAATTTTGAAAATCACTGTGCTCCTTTAAATAACGTTTTACAGGGGGAGGCAAGAAATCCACACCCCCACAAACTTAGCAACTCCAAGATCACCATACCTTGGAGAAAAGGGAATATTCTGAGAAATGGCTTCTCGGCCTTGGTATATGTAAGTCCACTCTTTTAGCCATTCAGTCTCTATGTTTTGAAAATCGGTCTAACAGGTCCCGACATTTCAAATTGTTATCGATTATTACAGGCATGGTATGTCTGCAGTTAGCACCGATTGCCAGTAGCCCTGAGGCAGTATATAAGGTGTTAATAGTTGTGTACTTTGCCCTACATGATATGCTTCTTGGAATGTCAAGTAAGTTGCTTGTGGTCTTTCATTCAGACTTACTCTCTCCTCTGCTTTTAAGGGACTGTTAGTGATTCTCAGGCTGAGGTTTGGTGGATACAAGTTTAGGAGGCCCCTGATAAAAATAACAGTTGGGGAGCCCTTCAGGAATTACTGATTATGCTGCGGTGATTTGTTCTGATGGCTGTATTGACTTATTTGCTTTAAAATGGAAATGTTTTAAATGTAATATGGCTACCTGTAAGCCTATAGATAAACCATTAGCTCAGAACCAAGTACGCTTTCACTACCTCTTCAACCATTTATACAGCAGCTTGTCTGGAACTTGCATCTTTCAGACTTTTGAAGATAGTAAAACACTCAAAAGATGTACAAGATAGCTGTGGTAAACCATATGGGTGGTGTAATCGGAAATAAACTTTGAGCATCAGAAGATGAAGAAGGAACATGATTATGGCACCTATTAAGTAGGGTTCTGGAGGGGACACTGGAAATTTAGGGCTGCAGTAAAGGGACGAGCACAACAGCTTTATTATTGAAAGTCATTTTCAGTGGACACGTGGAGTTCTTTCTCCACTGTTGTTGGCAATAGAGTTGTTTGTATATGAATAAGTTGGACGAGGGTGTGGGGTGTCTCCCCCACACAAGGGGGGTGCAAGGGGGATTGCCCCCTGCAAAAAATGCTTTAGGTGTATTTGCTGAAAGTGGCTTTCAGAGATGTTTTTCCTGTTTCCTCCATCGGATCAAAGTACTTGATAAATAGTCGTGAATGTCAAGTAAACAAGAAAAATGGGGAAGTACAAAACTGGACATCCAGAGCATCCATCCCTGACTGCATAGCAGCAATGAATATCAAAGAATTCAGATGACTGAGATGGTCACAGAGCACCAAGCTGCTGTCCAGGAATTAACACTGAAAAGTTGGCATTCAGAATTGACAGCAGCATCATCTGGTCATAATACTGAGCCTGATGATTTATTTCAGAAAAACTCTGTGTCTGCAGTGCAGGTACCCCATCCCATCAGAAGCGAAAGGGAACATCAGTCCCTTATGAAGCCACTGTGTCCAAATCAACCATCCAGTTAAATCATTTTTAAAGTCTTAAATTATGAAGATAAAATACACATTCTGGAGGAAGTTAAGGAGGTTCACAAATTTTAAACTGGTAGATTGACCAGTAAGGCTGTTTCAGGATTACTCCAAGCTTTGCAGTTCATAAATAAGAAGGTGTTCCCAACAACATTTTGATACCCAGCAGCTCTTACAGTAAAAGAAGGGGTGCAGTGCAAAGCTTCTCAATCCCTGGAGAATGTACTTGTCTGTCGATAGTCTTAATAGAAATGGTGCAGAATTCTACATTGTACTTGGTGCATGATAAGCAGACCTCAGCTGTCCTAGGTCAGCAGTTTGATATGCACAACTCCTAGAAAAGTCGCAACCATTCCTTGGAATCTTGAAAAAAAAAGTGCCATGACCCCAGTATAAGTAGATAGCCATACTAGCTACTATGAAATATCAGGTGGAGCTACCGTTAAAAGCAGTGAGCCATGATTTCCCATACCTACCACTAACAAGGAAGGATTCTTGTGTGTCTAACTAATCCTGTCAGGATGTGCACAGCTAAGAGGCAGACATCAGCAATGACAGATCTACCAGTAAAAGGAGACAATAAACCACCACATTACTTCTCTGGATCCAGACCAAAAGCTTAGCCTAGCTAAGGATATAAACAACTGAAGTCACCTATGATTTCTGTTTGAGGATAGATGTTCAGCGTGTTTCACTGTTGCAGTCATTACTCTTGGGTTATCCTGCTGGCAGGCTATCCGCAGTCTTCCAGAATTCCAAAGTCTAGGTCTGGTGTCGGTTGCTGTCGCCTCTTCCCTGACATCAGTGCGCCAGGGGTATAAAAGATGCAGCCGACGCCATTTTCTTCAGTCTTTCTTGCCGCACGGTGCCCGAAGCAAAAGCAGTTCGCAAGTGCCGGTCGGCCTACTCCTGAGATTTTCAAATCTGAATTTCAGAACCGAAGTCTTCATTAAAGCTAAGTACCCTGTTGGGGAAACTTTTTTCTTACTCCAGACCGATGTCAGAAAAAGTTAACAATTGTATTTCTTGTGGGAAGCAAATACCTCCTAAGGATTTTCACTCTTACTGTATTCCTTGCCTAGGCCCTAATCACAACGTTGCTAGCTGTCGGTTTTGTGCTAGATTCAACCAACGCACTATCAAGCGTCGGTTCGATTTTGCATTTCATTACTTTGGCCGAAGATTTAATTATATAATGCCGGCGGAACAGCCGAAAATCCGGAGTTTACAAAAAACGCAAGGACAAGGATAGGCATCCAAGATCCAAAACCAACGACAAAGCCTCTTCTAGGCCAGTCACCGGCTTGCCGGTTCTCAGGTGCTTTCGCAGCCCCTGGCGCCCGCTACCTCAGAGCCACAGACCGCTTCCGACTCCCACGGGGAGACGACTGGGCCTCTGGAAACTCAAGGTATTGGACACTCGGAAATCAATCCCTCAGATGGGTCCAGAGCCGTTGAGCAGGCATCGGCTTCTGAGGGTGTTTTATTTATTTATTTATTTATTTATTTATTTTATTTTATATTTGTTGACCGGGCTAGTCTAGCTGGATACCTATCCATTTTCAGCAGAGGCCCGGGGAGAAAAGCTCCATGCACAAATACATTAAGGCATTAAAAACTTGGAAAAAAATGACTCACTTAAATTATACAGCATAATATGTAAAGAAAGTAAATTTTGTGAATACTGTACAGAGACAGAGTAGATTTTGGAGATAAACATGTCTTAATTCAATAGAGGGGTTACAAATACAATCAGGCAACAGTTAAACATAGTAATTAAGCATCAACATTCATTTGAGAGAAAAAATAAAAACCAATAAGTAAGAAAAAGAAAAATAGAGACTAGGAAGGACAAAATGCAGGTAAGAAGGTGTTAGTAGTTGATAGTCAATGACTCTCAAGGTGGGGTATTTGTTATAAAGCATGAGAGGGGGGGGGGGAGAAAAAGTGAAGAGTATTTTTCAATCAGGCTTTGAGCAGGGACAAAGCCATTGTCTTTTTAGGTAATGTTTGAGGTGTTTCTTAAAGAGTTGTGTAGATGAGAGAGAAGTGAGTGTATTTGGAAGCTTATTCCAGATTCTACCAACAACATTAGAAAAGAGTGAATCTCCTGCTTTGTTATTAGATATATTGTTGGCAATCTGTAACTTATTAGATGAGCGTAGTGTTGTAAGATTTTTGTATGGGGAGATCAGATTAGATAGGATAGGGGTGTTGGTGGGGTGGTGCAGAATTTTTTGTGCAATCAGCAGTTGATTGTATTGTAGTTGGTTTTGTAGTTCTAACCAACTGAGTTGTTGAAGGTTGAGACAGTGGTGGGTTCTATAAGGAGCCAGTGGCAGATCTAGTAATATTATTGTAGCTAGTTTCCAGTTTGGAAAGGTTAAGCTTAGATAGATTGGTATAAATGGCAGATGCATAGAACAGGGTAGAAGTAAGCTGAGTCTGGGCAATAGATTTCCTAGCTAGTGGGGTAAGGAAGGGTTTTATTCTATACAGGAGCCTAGTTTTTATTGATGGTTTTATAGTATTGTTAACATGGACATCGAAGCTGAGGTTATGGTCAATAGTTATGCCGAGGAGACGAGCAGTAGAGTCAGGGGAAATACAAGTACCATTGTCAGAGGTAATGGTAAAGTGGATATGTGGGGATTTTTGGGTGGGAGTAAAAAGTAAAAGTTTTTTTTTGGGGTTAAGGAGGAGGCAGCGTTGGGTAAACCATTTTTCTACTTTGTTAAATACAGTTTGGGTAAGGGTCTGGAGGGAGGAGGAAGACTTGGCAGTACAGATAAGCGTAGAGTCATCAGCATATTGTATACAGGAGGTTTGAGGAAAAGCAGTGTGGAGATCATTAATGAAAATGGAAAAAAGAAGAGGTCCTAGGATAGAGCCTTGGGGTACTCCAGTGTCCACTGGGAGGGTGGGGATAGTTTATTGTCCCAGAGTACTGCTTGTTTTCTGTTTTCAAGATAGGATTTAAACCAAAGGATTGCTTGTTGGTCAAGATATTGGGCTTTTAGTGCATTGATAAGTAGGTTATGATTAACCATGTCGAAGGCTTTTGATAGATCGATAAATAGAGCAGATGAGAGAGAGTTGTTGTTTGATTCTTGTTAATACAGTCAGTAAAAGTTAGCAGGGCAGATGTAGTGCTATGAAAGGGCCTAAAACCGTGTTGGCAATTAGCAAGCAAGTTATTGTGGAGAAGGTGCTGAAGTAGTTGATGGTGGATACATTTTCCATGATTTTAGCTAAAGGGGAGAGTAAAGCAATTGGACGGTAGTTGGAGATATCAGTGGATTTACCTCCTTTGTGTAAGGTGATTATATGGGAGATTTTCCATAAGGAAGGGATGTAACCTTCTGAGATAGTTCTGTTTATAAGGATAGAAACAGGGTATGCGATGGCTTTAGCAGCAATTTGAAGGTATTCTGCTGGGAGACAGTCAGCAGAAGGGGTGCAGGGTTTAAGTTTTTGAAGGAGTTTGCAGATAAAGATAGTTGGTACTGGTTGTAAATGAAAGGGGGGCAGAGAATCGTTGGTATGTTGTGTAGGAGTGGGGTAGGGGGTGATAGTGTTTTAGTAAGGGTTTGAATGGCTTCAATGAAGTAGTTGTTAAAAGCATTTGCTATTTGCAGAGGGTTGTTATGGGGGATAGAGCTGGGAGAAGGAGTTCTAGCCTGGCCTGGTTTGAGAAGTTTATTAATGCCAGACCAAAACTTTTGAGGATTTTTAGAGTTTGAATGTTGAAGATGGGAATAATAGTTCTTTTTATCTAAGATTATATCTTTTTGACATTTCTTAACTGTTTAAAGTAGAGGTGATCTGCTGGGCATTTGGAGGTTCTCCGTTTGCCCAAATTTTGTTCAGAGGAACATTTTTCTTTGGTTTGTTTTGTAAGCCAAGGAGCTATTTTGGTCCTGACTCTGGAGGAGTGAATGGGAGCATGACTATTTAGAACTTGAAGGAATGTAGAATTAAAGAAGGAGATAGCTTCATCCAGATTGAGTAGTTTTAGTAATGACCAATTGCAGGCTTTTAGTTCATTGATAAAGTTCTCAGATTGGAAGTGTTTTTCAGATCGATCATTGATAAAATTGTTGTCTTTGGGGCTAGATTTCTTTTGCTTAACTATGTAGGTTAGAATATGGTCACTAATGTCATCTGGGAGAGATCCTGTCAAGTAAGTTTCAGGGTGACTATTAATTAGTATCCAGTCAAGAGTAGTTTCTTTAGTACTAGGCTTATGGATTCTAGTGGGGGTATTTATTGTTTGAGTGAAACCAAATAGATTTATATGGGTCTTAGGGTTGGAAGAATTGCATAAGGTCCAGTCTATATTAAAATGTCCTAGTACTATTGTTTCTTGAGGAAGGTGGGTGGATAGGCTACTAAGTATGTTTTCTAGGGTGGTAATATTATTTCCTGGAGGGATATATGAACAGATTATATAGATTGATTTAGAGCTATTTATTTGGAGTTGAACAGTAAGGGTCTCAGCATTGGTATTTGAGGGTAGTGCTACATCACAGGGCGAAACAAGGAGTTCAGATTTGAACAAGATTGCTATGCCGCCCTTTTTTGAAGTGCGGTCACATCTAAGGATATTGTATCCAGGTGGGATTATTTCTTGGTCATGAGTAATAGGTTTTAGCCAAGTTTCTGTTAGACAAAGAATGTCGAATGCATGGGCTTGAAGGAGAGCATGCAGTTGGCTAATTTTGTTGTTGATACTACGAATATTAAGATGTGCTATTCTGAGGGAGTTATCTAATCTAGAAGAGGAGGAAGCATTGTTATGCAATTGTTTTTGTAGATTGACATTTAGTGGGGATGGGCCGGGATTAGGATGAATGTCTCCACCTGTTAGTGGTGTTGGGCCAGGATTAGGATGAATGTCACCACCTGTTAGAATGTTTTTGGATAGTATCAAAGAAGTTTTTAAGATTTTATTAAGTTTGGGTGAGCTTAACCTATTGAGGAGGTTAGTAACATGAGTGCATCTATGGAACTTAGGATGCAGATAAGCTGAGGTAGAGGTAATGTTACAATGAGAGAGGCAGTTGGGAAGTAAGGTTGGGAGAGTTTGTAGATGGGACACTTTATGGGCCAGTGCATAATGCTCATAGGCAGTAAGGGTATAGGTTGAGGTTAGAAATATAAATAATAAACAAGACAGAAAAAAGTATGTAAGCAAAGGTTTATGTGAGTAGGCCATTTGGAATGGCAGAGTAAGGTTAATGTAAAGTCAAAGGTGGTTTAGAATATAGTTGAAGTGTAGGATAGGTTAATTGATATGGTATAGAAGGATAGTTAGAGTAGGTAGAGGGGTAGGAAGAATATAGTGATAGATGTAAGAGTAATGGCTATAGCTGCGGAGAATGGATAGAGGAGATGAGGGAGTGTGCTAAGCAGAGGAGTAAGAAGGAGAAGCTATAGAAGAGTAGGGTAGGTTAGTGCTGATAAGGTATAGAGATAAGGGGAGGAGTTTATAACTATGTAGTTGTGGTGGTGTGATACGAAGTATAGTTTTCTACTGGGAGTGTTTTCAGACCTACACAACTATATATTAAGCCATCTTCAGCTTCAAAGACTAAAGCAGCTCTAAAGACAAAGAAACAAGTACAGCATTCTCCTATTCAGACTTCCATGCCTAAAAAACAGATGCTCAAAATGGCCGAAGACCTAATTACTTGGATCAGGGGCTCCCATCCCCCTCATGATAAGAGACCTAGGCAAGAGACAGAGTATGATTCTTCTGATCAGGTATCGATTTCCTGTTCTGAACAGGATTACTCCATGCTTCCCTTTGAGGAGTCTGATGCTGAAGAATCCATTCCTTCAGCCTCTCCTCCTGAGGACTATTCTTTTGGGGAAACACTGCATACTATGAGGGAGCATTTCTACTAGGAGAGCCAAGATTATTCTGAGTCTAAGAAAAGGCTCAGAGACTTCCTGCTTCTTCCTCAGCACAGACCCCTTGCTATTCCACCTGTTCTAGACATTGTAGATGATGTATTTTCAGAGTCCGGACTGTCCCCTGACTCTTTACCCCCTGCACCTGCTAAGCCAGACAGATACTACAGGGTCCCGGATTCTCATAAATTCCTATATAAAAGCCCCACTGCTGACCCAGAAACTATATCTCAGGGTCCCAAGGGCGTTAAAGCTTCCACTGCAAAAACCCCTGTCCTCTCTGATAGGGATTCTAGAGCTCTAGACAGATGGGGGAAAAAAGTTTACACTTCTGCTACCTTGGCTGTAAGGGCTTTAAATTGTCAATTTCATATGCTTAAATATCAGCAATATTTAATGTCACTTCTTAAACAGAAAATGTTGACAAATACTGAATGTTTAGAGAACAAGGAATTGCAGGATTTATTGCATGCAACTGAACAAGTGGGAAAGCATACTTTGCAATGTGGTTATGATTCACTGGAGGCCTCTTGCAGGGCTGCTGTTACAGGTTCTGTTATTAGAAGGCATGCTTGGTTAAAGGAACAAAATCTGCCTGATCATGTTAAAGCAAAATTATTAGATGCACCATTACAGCATGATACTTTGTTTGGTACTAAAGCAGAAGAGGTGTTGAAAAAAATGGAGGATAAAGCAAAATCTATGCAGACAGTCAAGGATTTCTTACAGGTACAGCCACAGCCACCCAGGTTTAGCAGGAATTGGCCTTCTAGAAATTGGTCCTTTCCAGTCTCAGACAGACCACAAAGAGGGCAGATACAGGCATCCCAGAGGCAGATCTCAACCCCAAGGCTCATACAGGCCTAAACAATGGGGTGCTCCTACCTCCAAAAGCAGAGAAGACAAATCACAGCCTTACAGGAAACAGTCCCAATGACTTTCCTCTACCAGTTCCAAGCAGTTTTCTTTTGACAGCCCCCTTAGGGGGAAAACTAGCACTTTTTTCATCAAATTGGCAAATGGTCACCTAAGACAAATGGGTTCTGAACATAGTGTCCCAAGGCTACAGGTTCCATTTTCACACCCTACCAAGGTCAAAGGGCATGCTAGACCTGCCACACAATCAATGGGCAGAGGCACAAAAACAAATTACAGCCCTCATGGACATGAGGGCCATTCAGCAAGTACCACAACAAGAGCAGGGGCAAGGATTTTACTCCAGACTTTTTCTAGTACCCAGGAAGGACAAAACCTGGAGACCAATTCTGGACCTGTCTATACTAAATATGTTTCTGGAAGTTCCAAAATTCAAGATGTTGACTCATCAGCAGCTACTGCCCATGCTGGGCAAGAGGGCTTGGCTCGTAACTTTGGACCTAAAAGAGGCATACCTGCATGTCCCAATCAGACAATCTTGCAGAAGATGCCTCAGATTCATAGCTGGCTCAATGCATTACCAGTTCTCTGCACTGCCCTTTGGCTTATACACTGCGCCCAGGGTCTTTACAAAATGCCTGGCACCAGTAATTGTGTTTTGCAGACAAAAAGGAATTCAAATATTTCCCTACTTGGACGACTGCCTAATTCAAGCAGAGAGCAAAGACACTCTTCTAAAGCATCTGGCGTTTGTAAAAAGATTACAAATTGGCCTAGGGTACACAGTAAACGAAAAGAAATCAAAACTAGTGCCCTCTCAAGAGATAATATTCCTGGGTGCAAGCTTAAATACAACTGCCCAGATGGCTTATCTCATGCCAGACAAGCAAAAACACCTGACTATTTACTTCAAGAAATTGGCAACAAAAACCCACTTATCTGCAAGGAAAATCCTGCAGGCCTTGGGTTTCATGGCATCCTGCATTCTACTAATTCCATATGCCAGACTGTATATGAGGAAACTACAATGGTATCTGAAAAGTATTTGGACTCAGCATTGCCACAGCCTGGAGACAGTAATTGCACTCATTCCCTGCCTACAACAGGAGTTTCGATGGTGGGCAGAAGCCTGTCACCACAAGGGTCTGCCATTCAGTTTACCCAGAGCTAGACAGACACTGACAATGGCTGACAACAGATGCATCAGATTATGCCTTGGGGGGGCCCATATGGCAGGAAAATGTATTCAGGGCACATGGCCTGCAAACCAGATGCATCTTCACATCAATCAAAAAGAGATGCTAGCTGTTCAAAATGCCCTGACAGCTTTCAAGGACCTGCTTCATCCAGGACAATTACTGATAAAGACAGACAACACTACGGTCATGTGGTACATAAGCAAGCAGGGAGGTACTCATTCCTACCCCCTCTGCAGACAAGCAATGACCTTATGGGACACAGCATTGGCTTTTCAAGTTCATCTGCAAGCACAATTCCTGCCAGGAAAAACAAATACTCTGGCAGACGAACTAAGCAGAAACCTCATGGATCCCCACGAATGGAAACTGGATCCACAAGTCTTCAGGATGATAATAAGGAAATGGGGATGCCCAGACATAGATCTATTTGCCTCCCCTCACAACTGTCAATTGCAGAGATTTTGCACAAGTATTTACCACAAGCAAGCATGGAAAGTGGATGCCCTATCATTCAGCTGGAAAAATCTAACAGTATATGCTTTTCCCCCTCTGCCTCTCCTTCCCAGAGTACTCCTAAAGGTCAGACAAGAGAAGCCAAAAATGATTCTGATTGCACCAGACTGGTCACGCCAGCACTGGTACCCAATCCTAAAGAGCTTGTCTCAAGGTCCAGCATGGATATTGCCTCAAACTTCTCACTTGCTGACCCAACAAAACAATCAGATCCTGCACAGCCAATTCAGGACCTTAAATCTGGCAGCATGGCGGATAATGTAGCCATTCAGAAAACTCCTCTTTCAAAAGCTGTTATGGATGTTATCTTGGAGGCCAGGAGGCCCAGTATCAGAAAATCTTATGCAGAAAAATGGAAGAGATTCTGTGCTTGGAACCAGGAACAAGACATTGACACGTCTGTACCAAATATTCCTCAGATTTTACAATACCTAACTGAGATGCTGAACAAAGACCTTTCTTTCTCATCAATTAAGATTCATGCCTCTGCTATTTCTGCACATTACATTACGGAATCACCTATCTTTTCTCATCCTTTAATAAGGCAGTACCTCAGAGGGGCCAAAAACATTAGGCCTCCAAGGAGAGCACCTATTATGGCCTGGGACCTCAATTATGTTTTGGAAAAACTCACACTGCCTCCTTTCGAGCCAGCATCAACAGCGGATATTAAATTTTTATCCTGGAAAACAGCTCTGCTCCTAGCCATAACCTCTGCAAGGCGAGTCTCAGAGTTACAAGCTCTTATGGCTGTGGAACCTTTCATCATTTTTCATCCAGACAGGGTTTCTCTGAGGACAAACCCTACATTTATGCCTAAGGTGGTGTCCAGTGTGGCCCTCAATCAAACCATCCACTTGCCTACATTTTACCCAAATCCACAGAACAAGGGTGAGAAACTTCTGCACTCTTTGGACATACACAGGCAGTTACGCTTCTACTTGGACAGAACTAAAGCTTTCAGAAAGACTGAGCAACTTTTAGTGTCATATGCTGCAGGATCGCAAGGAAAGGCGATCTCAAAACAGACTATTTCAAAATGGATAGGCCATTGCATCCATTTCTGCTATTCTCAACATAGCAATTCAGTGCCTAAGGGCATTGGGCCTCATTCCACCAGAGCAGCAGCCACTTCACCAGCCTTCCTCAGAGGAGTACCAACCAAAGAAACTTAGAGGCTGCAACTTGGAGTTCAGTGCACACCTTTACAAAGCACTACCACTTGCCTCTACTCTAAGTCCAGAGCAGGCTTCGCCACTGCAGTTCTGCAGGGCCTCATAGCCTCTTCTAATCCTATTTAGCCCAGCCACCCATCCTTAGCTTTGGGATTCTACCCAAGAGTAATGACTGCAACAGTGAAACACGATGAACATAGTACAGTTGTGTACCTACCATAAATGTAGATGTTCGAGTGTGTTCACTGTTAAAGTCCAGGTTACCCACCCACCACCCCCCTTGTCTTTGCTGGGACTTATCTGTACTTCTCTATCCTATACAACCTATCTGGTGTATTTGCTTGCTGATGAAGGAAATGTTATTTTTGTGCATGCATTTCTTATTGGTATATTTTTCAGCCTACCTATTTGGGGCACCTGACATCTGGGGCAAGAAAAACTGAAGAAAATGGCGTCAGCTGCATCTTTTATACTCCTGGCACACTGACATCAGGGAAGAGGCGACCGCAACCGACGCCGGACCTAGACTTTGGAATTCTGGTCGACTGCGGGTAGCCTGCCAGCAGGATAACCCAAGAGTAATGACTGCAACAGTGAATACACTCTAACATCTACATTTATGGTAGGTACACAACTGTACTTTCCAGGTCATGGACAGACCACTGCACTGTCACTAATCTGTGCCTGATGGTGCCTTCTGAGTACATTAACAACAGGGTGTTGCACCACACATACAGCATTCAGACCATGCTAATGACTAGGAGCTGCATGCCATATGCAGCATTCAGGGCATAATTATAACTGGGTGGCTCACCCAACATCTGGCATTCAGAGTATAGTTGTAACTGGGTGGCTCACCCAACATGTGGCGTTCAGAGTATAGTTGTAACTGGGTGGCTCACCCAACATCTGGCATTCAGAGTTTAGTTGTAACTGGGTGGCTCACCCAACATGTGGCATTCAGAGTTTAGTTGTAACTGGGTGGCTCACCCAACATGTGGCGTTCAGAGTTTAGTTGTAACTGGGTGGCTCACCCAACATGTGGCGTTCAGAGTTTAGTTGTAACTGGGTGGCTCCCCCAACATGTGGCATTCAGAGTTTAGTTGTAACTGGGTGGCTCCCCCAACATGTGGCATTCAGAGTTTAGTTGTAACTGGGTGGCTCACCCAACATGTGGCGTTCAGAGTTTAGTTGTAACTGGGTGGCTCACCCAACATGTGGCGTTCAGAGTTTAGTTGTAACTGGGTGGCTTCCCCAACATGTGGCGTTCAGAGTTTAGTTGTAACTGGGTGGCTCCCCCAACATGTGGCGTTCAGAGTTTAGTTGTAACTGGGTGGCTCCCCCAACATGTGGCATTCAGAGTTTAGTTGTAACTGGGTGGCTCCCCCAACATGTGGCATTCAGAGTTTAGTTGTAACTGGGTGGCTCCCCCAACATGTGGCATTCAGAGTTTAGTTGTAACTGGGTGGCTCCCCCAACATGTGGCATTCAGAGTTTAGTTGTAACTGGGTGGCTCCCCCAACATGTGGCATTCAGAGTTTAGTTGTAACTGGGTGGCTCCCCCAACATGTGGCATTCAGAGTTTAGTTGTAACTGGGTGGCTCCCCAACATGTGGCATTCAGAGTTTAGTTGTAACTGGGTGGCTCCCCCAACATGTGGCATTCAGAGTTTAGTTGTAACTGGGTGGCTCCCCCAACATGTGGCATTCAGAGTTTAGTTGTAAATGGGTGGCTCCCCCAACATGTGGCATTCAGAGTTTAGTTGTAACTGGGTGGCTCCCCCAACATGTGGCATTCAGAGTTTAGTTGTAACTGGGTGGCTCCCCCAACATGTGGCATTCAGAGTTTAGTTGTAACTGGGTGGCTCCCCCAACATGTGGCATTCAGAGTTTAGTTGTAAATGGGTGGCTCCCCCAACATGTGGCATTCAGAGTTTAGTTGTAACTGGGTGGCTCACCCAACATGTGGCATTCAGAGTTTAGTTGTAACTGGGTGGCTCACCCAACATGTGGCATTCAGAGTTTAGTTGTAACTGGGTGGCTCCCCCAACATGTGGCATTCAGAACAGCAGTAACTGAGTGCTGCACCCCACATTATATGCTTTGCTTGTGCTGCACTCAGACTTGCTCCTTTTGGGGAAACACCCCATTTTTAATTTGAATTAATTTTGAATAACAAATCTTCATTAGTCATCACATTTTCGTTTTTATATGCTGTGCAGTCCCCAAATTCATGGTGTTCAGCACTGATTGTTAATACAACCATTTTACAGTTCTATGTTTATACAGGAGATGTAGACTAGTCTCATGTCAAGCTCCCAAAATCACAATTCTTTGGTCTTTCTTTTCCAAATGTGCATTACATTTTCTTCCGTGTCTTTATTGCTATGCATAGTATAGCACATTGGTATTATTCTGTTATTCCAAGGCCTAATGTCCTTTAACAAAGACTTGCTTAATAATTTTATGTATACAAGACTGTACATAATGCTCTTTTTTTATTAATTTCCTAGGTCTGCCGAAATGCCCACATGTGATCCTGTCATTGTCTCATCAGGCACTGTGCCTATCATGTGCTTTCGTGTGGGTGTATATTCTGTGTACCAAATCAAATATATATTCTGTGTACCACATGAAATATATTAGTGTAACTTGCATGGCCTTGTAGTATGCTTCCAAATCTGAATGCCCCATGCCGCCCTGTCCCTTTGTTAGTATTATTTCTTTTTCCATAGTAGTCTTTTTCTTGTGTTATCCTAAAGAAACCCCTTAATTTATTTTTTCATATTCTTCTGTATCAGAACTCTTGATCGATAAGTATAAGCCTGACTTGCATAAAAAACCAGCAAGTCAAAAAAATCTTAATGTCAAAGTCCATAAATAATTTCCATAATTTTATCTTATAATCTTTTGAGTAATTTCTCTGCATTTCTATAGCTGCTTGCTAAACATCCTATTTCAGCCAAATTCCTAAGTATCTATATCTTGTTTGGTCCCCAAAAGATGGGAAGTTCTGCCCCACAATGCACCACTACACTGGCTTCACTTGTGATTACACCACTACACTGGATTCACTTGCGATACACTGATGATCACTGACCTGAATGACTACCAGTTTTACTTCTGTGCTTGTAGAACTGCTTGTTTGCATAGACTGCAAACAAACTAGCCAATGCAAAGTTGTCCATGAGGCTTACCAGTGACTTGGGTTACTGAGAAAATGTATAAAGTGTTTTATTTTTCCACCGTATTGAATTTCATGTAAATTTGCATTGACTATTGAATGTAAATCTGGGAAAACATACTTCTGGAAATGATCTATACTTTCATGCATAACCAGTGAGCTAAATGTAATATAAATAGATTTTCTTACATTTACCATTTTAATTATTTAATTGATTAGGCAGCTTATTCCAGTGTTCACCATACAGTGCAGTTTGGTGTTTCTGTGATTTCTTTCTCTTCACTTTTCTCATGTCATTGCCTCTTAAATAGGATTAGTTTGGAACTTTTGAGTATATTATTTGTGTGTAATTAGAAGTTTTTGGGCAGATGGCAGTTTCTTTTAATATATTTTTCTTTGTTGTGTACACTGATGAAGGACTGCTTTTTGGGCACGACATATGCCACTTGCACTGAACAATGTTAGTAAAGGTGTGAACCATTTGGCAAACTGTCTTAGTTAACTGGATTTAGCTAAGTAGCATTCACATCCATTTACTTTCCAACAGGTCGACGACATGTCCAGACACGACTAGTGGAGCCAAGTACAAGATCCCTCAACAGCGGGGACTGCTTTCTTTTGGTCACCCCTCAGCATTGCTTTTTATGGATTGGAGAGTTTGCAAATGTAATAGAACGAGCCAAGGTATGACAGTGAAGCTTTGTCCTTCATGACCCTTGAAGCTTCTGCTGGTCTTTCAGTTTCTTTTCTCTTGCATGTGTCCTTCAGTAATAGTGCATTTGGACAGGCTGCTAATTCATCCCAAGACTCAGGCTTCCATCATCATCACATGCCCATACACATGCTTCCATCATCACATGCACATGTACATACACATGCTTCCATCATCACATGCACATGTACATACACATGCTTCCATCATCACATGCACATGTGCACATACACATGCTTCCATCACATGCACATACACATGCTTCCATCATCACATGCACATGCACATACACATGCTTCCATCATCACATGCACATGTGCACATACACATGCTTCCATTATCACATGCACATGCACATACACATGCTTCCATCATCACATGCACATACACATGCTTCCATTATCACATGCACATGCACATACACATGCTTCCATCATCACATGCACATGTGCACATGCTTCCATTATCACATGCACATGTGCACATGCACATACACATGCTTCCATCATCAGATGCACATGTACACATGCACATACACATGCTTCCATCATCACATATGTGTACATGCATATACACATGCTTCCATCATCACATGCACATAGACATGCTTCCATCATCACATGCACATACACATGCTTCCATCATCACATGCACATGTGCACATACACATGCTTCCAACATCACATGCACATGTGCACATACACATGCTTCCATCATCACATGCACATGTGCAAATGCGCATACACATGCTTCCATCATGACATGCACATGCACATACACATGCTTCCATCATCACATGCACATGTGCACATGCACATACACATGCTTCTATCATCACATGCACATGCACATACACATGCTTCCATCATCACATGCACATAGACATGCTTCCATCATCACATGCACATAGACATGCTTCCATCATCACATGCACATAGACATGCTTCCATCATCACATGCACATGTGCACATGCACATACACATGCTTCCATCATCACATGCACATGTGCACACGCATATGCACAGATGCATGTACACAAACATACAACACACTAAATGTGGTGCCCCACAGGAATTCTAGGTGAGTGGCCACATATTTTCACCTTCTGCATCAAACTCGCCCCAAACTGTTTGGGTTGAAAAGCTTAGTTTACACTGTTGGTGGCTTTTGAATTATTTGGTGCACTGCTCCCATATGTATATTTTTATTTGGAAATGGGAATGCTTATGATCAGCAGGAATGATATGACATTATGGAAACTTGTGATTTTTTTTTGATCCTCCATGTCATATTCCTTGTTGAAGCAGTATTATATTAGGGAATCCGCTCTCTCTCTTTGATGGATAAAGTGGTACATAAGTTGACTTGTTTAGATTTTTTTCTTTTCTAATGTCTCTTTAAACGTTGAAAGATAATTTGGACTGTTTTAAGAACATTTATAGGTCATTGTCATTTTAGTTTTGATAATGGTCGGAATGAGTGCTGGTTTGGCTCTTTTTATAGCTATGTATATTGTTATATTTACTTGCCTGAGTGGGGCCTCTTTTCCTTCAGGTTCCTTTTCATCCCCTCCCACTTCTCCTCATCGCTTTTGGTGTGGCCTGTTCATTAAGCTTTAAAAACGTGCCAAACCTCCGCATGTGATTTTCATTTGTGGTATTTCTCAGAAAATAAAATGTCTCTATTTTTAATGAAAGAGGGAATAGCAGAGCCCAGATTCCAAAATAGTTGGCTGCCAGCTCAAAGTGTTGTGCTGATTTATACCTGTTTTTTGGGGGTTTGCAAACTACAAGTAGTAACTTTTGCCAAGCACAAATTGTTTCAGAATTTAGGGGCAGCACTCATCTTTAACAATGAGCATATGGTCTTCCAGAACTGGACACCGGTATGCCCAGACTGAGAATTACTTAAGGACTGAATCCAGCTGTTCGTAAAGTTGTGTTACTTGCTTATTTTAATTAGTATTACTTTGTGTTCCTTATATCTATGTGAGTGTAATGCTCATAGAAAGTTGACATACTTTTGACTGGAAATGTAATAAAATGTCATATCCTGTACGTTGGTTTCTCATAAATGTTTTTGTAAATAGTGGATGTTCTTCGTGTTTCACTATTGCAGTCATTACATTTGGGTAATCTGCTGGCAGGTTGCCCTCAGTCGGCCTGAATAACAAAGTCGTGGGTCTTGTGTCGGTTGCTGTCTCCTCTTCCATGATGTCAGGGGTATAAAACACGCAGCCGATGCCATTTTAACCAGTCTTTCATGCCGCGCAGTGTCCGAAGCAGAAGCAGTTCCTGGATATTCCAAAATTCAAAATGTTTACTTTGCAACAGCTACTGCCTATGCTAGGCAAAAATGCTTGGTTAGTAACTCTAGACTTAAAAGAGGCATACCTGTATACCCCAATAAGGGAATCTTGCAGACGATAGCTCCGCTTCAAAGCAGGCTTTTTGCATTACCAATTCTCTGCACTGCCCTTTGGCTTATCTACTGCGCCCAGGGTCTTTACAAAGTGCCTGGCACCAGTAATGGCATTCTGCAGACAAAGAAACATTCAGATTTATCCTTATCTGGACGATTGTCTCAATCAGGCAGTAGACAAGGACACTCTTTTTCAACATCTGGCATTTGTAAAAAGGCTTCTAGCATGCCTAGGGTACACCATAAATTAAAATAAATCACAACTGGTACCCTCTCAAATAATGACATTCCTGGGTGCAAGCTTGAATACAACTGCCTAGATGGCTTACCTCATGCCAGACCAACAAATACAATTGACAGCATACTTCAATCAAAGGGCAACAAAAACCCAGTTATCTGCAAGACAAATTCTGCAGGCTTTGGGGTTCATGGCATCATACATTCTTCTAATTCCATATGCAAGACTGCATGTGAGGAAACTTCAATGGTATCTAAAAAGTTTATGGAGTCAACATTGTCTCAGCCTGGAAACAATGATTCCTCTCATTCCCTGCCTACAACAGCAGTTTCTTTGGTGGGCAAAGGCATGTCACCAAAACAAGGGACTGTCATTCACACTACCCTCTGCCACCCAAACCCTAACTACGGACGCATCAGACTATGCTTGGGGGGCCCACCTGGCAGGGAGATGCATTCAGGGCAAATGGAGCCCAAACCAAATGCATCTGCATATCAACCAGAAAGAAATGCTAGCTGTTCAGAATGCTCTGACAGCTTTCAAGGACTTGCTTCATCCAGGACAACTACTGATAATGGTGGACAACACCACGGTTATGTGGTACATAAACAAGCAGGGGGGGTACACATTCCTACCCCCTTTGCAGACTAGCCATGGCACTGTGGGACACTGCCTTGACTTACCAAATACAACTACAAGCTCAATTCCTGCCAGGAAAACAAAATACTCTGGTAGACGACCTAAGCAGAAATCTTATGGACCCTCACGAGTGAAAACTGGATCCACAAGCCTTCAGCATGATAGAGAAATGGGGTTGTCCAGACATAGATCTATTTGCCTCTCCCCAAAATTATCAACTGGACAAATTCTGCACAAGGACTTATCACAGACGAGCATGGAAAGTGGATGCTCTCTCCTTCAGCTGGAAAAACCTATCAGTCTATGCTTTTCCCCTCTGCCTCTACTCTCCAAGGTCTTACTAAAGGTCAAACAGGAAAAAACAAAAATGATTCTAATTGGCCCGGACTGGCCTTGCCAACACAGGTACCCGCATCTAAGGAATATGTCACACCTTCCTCCGTGGTACTTGCCTCAAACACCTCATCTACTGTCTCAGCAGAACTATCAAATTCTGTACACTCAGCTAAAAACTCTGAATCATGCAGCATGGCTAATCAACTAATTATTCAAAACACACCTCTCAGTAAACCTGTGCTGGATGTAATTTTGGAAGCCAGAAGGCCTAGTACTAGAAAATCTTATGCTGACAAATGGAAGAGATTCTGTGCTTGGAACCAAGCACAAGGAATAGACACAGCAAGGCCTAATATTCCTCAGATTTTACAATACTTAACTGAGATGCTTGACAAGGACCTATCTTTTTCTTCTATAAAAATCCACGCCTCTGCCATCTCGGCTCATTACAACACAGATCCTCACTTCTTTTCTCATCCACTACTAAAACAGTATCTCAGAGGGGCCAAAAATATACGGCCTCCCAGGAGAGCACCAACTCCTGCACGGGACCTCAATTTTGTGCTGGAAAAACTCACCCTGCCTCCTTTTGAACCAGCAGCTACTGCTGATATAAAATTTATGTCTTGGAAGACAGCTTTTCTTTTGGCAGTTACGTCGGCTAGAAGGGTTTCGGAACTACAGGCTCTCATGGCAGTAGAGCCTTTCATTCTATTCTACCCGCACAGGGTGGCCCTCAGGACCACCCCTTCCTTTATGTCTAAAGTGGTATCCAGTGTGGTTCTTAACCAGACCATTCACCTGCCAACTTTTTTCCCAAATCTGCAGGACAAGGGGGAGCGGATTCTGCATTCGTTGGATGTGCACAGACAACTAAGATTCTACTTAAACAGGACAAAATCTCTAAGAAAGTCTGAGGAACTACTGGTAGCATTTGCTGCAGGATCAGAGGGGAAGGCCATATCAAAGCAGACTATTTCTAAATGGATAAGCCACTGCATTCATTTCTGCTATTTGCACCATGGTAAACCTGTACCCAAGGGAATCCGATCCCATTCCACCAGGGCTGCCTCCACTTCAGCAGCTTTTCTCAGAGGGGTCCCAACCAAAGACATTCTAGAAGCTGCAACTTGGAGCTCTGTTCATACATTCACAAAGCACTATCATTTACCTCTTTTCTCTAAATCTAGGGCAGGCTTTGCCACTGCAGTTCTGCAGGGTCTTATAGCTGCTCCTAATGCTGTTTAGTTCCATCCTCCCATCCATAGCTTTGGTATTCTACCCAAATGTAATGACTGCAACAGTGAAACATGAAGAACATAGTACAGTTGTGTACACTTACCATAAATGTAGATGTTCGAGTGTATTCACTGTTGCAGTCCAGGTTACCCACCCACCATCCCCCATTCTATACCTTTTCTTTCCTTCACTATACTCAAGACTTTGTGGTGTATTTGCTTTTAGTTGAAGGTAAATTTTGTTTCTAAAGTGCACTTATATATTTACAGTTTATTTATATATATTTTTGCTCCCCATTTGGGGGGGCACCTGACATCAGGGGCAAGAAAAACTGATTTAAAATGGCGTCGGCTGCGTGCTTTATACCCCTGATGACCTGACGTCATGGAAGAGGAGACAGCAACTGACGCAGGACCCAAGACTTTGTTATTCAGGCCGACTGAGGGCAACTTGCCAGCAGATTACCCAAATGTAATGACTGCAACAGTGAATACACTCGAACATCTACATTTATGGTAACTGTACACAACTGCACTTTTTACTGTATTGTAATGATATATTAGTGTGTGTGCATGTGTGTGTGTGTGTGTGTGCGCACGCACACACATGCGCACATCCATGCACATCTGGTGGTATACCAGTGTCCTTTCCAGGTGTAATTTCTCAGCTTTGCACCCAAAATACCATTTTACACAACTATGTTCCCATTCGGTTTTTACGATTTAGTGACCATAAGCTCCTCCCTGTCCACAAGCCTAGGACTTTTGCTGGGCATGGTCTGTACTCATGTCATGATGCTAACAAACTCCTTACTTGCATCTGTCAGGTCAGTTCCCTCCCTCCAGTCCTCTAAATCTATAGTTTTGAAAGACTTCCTAGCCAGAATTTGGATCCCTAAATATGAGCATGTACCTGTTCATACCTGACACCTCCTCGAGCACCTATTCTTACCTGACACCTCCTTACCCTACCTTCTTCACTCACTTCCTTATTTCAATCTGTTTTTCTCCCCTGACTCTTTCCACATATGCCATAACCCTGTTTTTCCTTTCACTTCATATTGCAATTCATGTTTGTTATACTAACTTACTTTTGATATCTGTATAAACTGGCTAAAATTTCTGTAAATATTAAATCATTGTCATATAACTTTCAATGTTTTCACGTTGTCTAATTTGGTATAATTGTTTAAACTATAGATGTTTTCATATTGTTTTTGAAGATTGTAAAATTGTCTCTGTCACCTTCAATAAACACACATCACACCAAATAACAATTGACAGCTTTTATTAAAATTCCATAAACAATAAAACTTAATTGACGGATATTTTCATTTATTACTCACAGCATAAACATCCATCTAACTGTTAACTTAGGTCAGCATGGCTCTGATCACCACAACTAATTCAGATGCATCCTTACCACTGATCACTTACTTTAACTTATCAAGCAACATCCAACCACTCACTTGCTTTTCCCAGCTCATTGAAATGAACATCCAACACCAGAGTGGGAACAGAGGAGGGACAAGTCTGCCCCTCTTCTCTGCCCACCAGCCTGACCAGGCAGTTCACCCTCCTTCATACCAAAAATCCCAACAGCCTTCTAAAACAAACCAAACTGTACGTTAAAAGGTCAAAGCCAAATGTCATTCAGTCTACTCCATTATCTGGCACCAGATTGGATCCCTGTCATCAATATGAGAAACTCTGTCATATTAAGCAACCAGTTCCTTAAACAGATGAAATTAAACAAATGATTCTTTTCCAAAGCCAAAGTAATACCCATACCCTTGTAAAACCTTGTAAATCAAACATGTCCTCATGTGTCTTAACTGTCAACAGTAGCTTCGTAATTATTCCCAGGTCATTACCTGCCAAATGTACCACCAAAACACTAAAATACCTAATGCCTTCCAAAACAAGGCAAACCCAACTTTATGCCATCCTGCCTTAACTGCAGCATCCTTTAACCACCCAAAGGATGTAATAATGACCAAATCAAATCACTGCTGCAACAGTTCAGTTCAACAGGAGTTCAAATGCCTGTACCCACCCTCTATTATAAAGCAAACATCTGATGACCACATAGCATTTTTTGACCAGTGCCACCCTGTTAAAGAATTCAGTCCTCCAAAATGCCAATATCTCCTCAAATTGCAACCAAATAAATCTCCATTTACCAACACCAACCCTCACAACAAAACTTGTCTTGACAATAGCCATAGTCTGTCAGACTTCATCTATCGAACCTACTCCAGCCCTTCAAACTTATGACCCACTGTCCCAAACTTAGTAAAGTCATATAAGCTTGTCACCAGTGCAACTATACTAATCAGAGCTAAATCCACCTTGACCAACTGAACTGCCTAACCTTGTTCCAAGCCTAAACACAAATTAGCAAAATCTTGCAATGCCTTACCATATAGCCCCCAGGCCACAGTTGCCATGGAATCCTGTACCACAACTAATCATCCCAAGCAAACCTAAAACACCTCTCCTGGCACATCAGGGCCTGCCACCACTGCCCTGTTGTCCAGACTGACAATTAACAGTTTTCCTCACAACTCCTACTTAACCTACAGTACCAGCCAGCCAACTAACTCCAAACAGTAAAGCCCCTCTTCCAAATGTCCTTCCATCCTGTACCTCCATCCTCCAAACATCATTACATCCCTCCAGACAACAAGCCAACCATTCCCTCTCAGTTATGCAAAATAAGGAGCCCAGTGATGTCTATGCCATCCTTAATCCAGCCTTGTCCCAAAACTTCGCCCTCTTTTTTTTTTTAAATGGCCATGGTCTACTTCCCCTAGTAACCCCTTGGACCTTCAAGCTTCTGCTTAAACAATAACCAGTTTCTAACCCATACCTACACATATGCATACCTTGCAAGCTGTGTCCAACCATCTACCTGGTCCTAAAGTCTCTACCACTGTTGCCAAATCTACCGGAAAACAGTGCTAAACTCCAAAAGTAGGACGGCCACTGAACAACCCATCTGCCTAGCCTTACACTGGAAGAAAACCCAGCCACCGTGTCCATAAAATGCAACCCAACCTCACATTGAGTAACTCCACCCAACCTGTGTATAACCACAAATTCCCCATAAACAATCCCCAAACCTGTTTCAACCTGCCCCTGACATAACTCATCACCTGTCTCCACGTTACTCCCAGTATGAACTCTGACTTGCCTTACTGAGTAAAGTCTTCACTGTGTGCCACTCCAGTGGCAGGAAAATCAACCACAGAGGAATCCGTCATATTTCAAATCCACTTCCTTCTGGCCACCGACTGATGCCGAGACTGCACTTTCCATCTGTGACCTCAATGTGCACCACACCAGCGTATTGAGTGCTCTGTGTGTACTCATCTGCAAAAGAAAAAAAAACTGTAAATGATGTGTGCACACCTAAACAAAAACCTCTTAATAACATTTGTCGCTGCCAAGGGCCTTCTTTGCTCACCCAACTGCACAACCACTACCCTGTCGTGCATCCCCTATCTTCAGTAACCTGGCATCACTGTACCCCTCAGCATTTCCTTTCACTGCCAGCAAAGGAGCATACCGCTGCCAGCGGTTTTATAACGCAACTGCCAGCAAAGGAGCATACCGCTGCCAGCGGTTTTATAACGCAAGCAACAGTAACTGCACCTATGCTCTTAAAGGCCCGTGTTCAAATGCAGAATGCAAATTGAACCACCATTTAAGTATGTTACACCTAGAGAGATGAGGCTAATTTAAACATCAAATTACCTGGGCTACCTCGCTTACCTCGTGATTTCCTTACAAAATCCAATACTGCACTTTATAGGCCAAGTCAACTTATTTCGTAAAACAGTCTTGGGAGCATTTCTGTAATGAGCACTATGGGCTATCCTTGCACAATCATGCAAATTAAAAGTGTAAACAAAAACTACCTAGTCCTCTAGAAAAAAAAGCAGCTTCTCCCCTGTGCTGCCTTGTTCTCCAAGTGGCTCTAACAGACACATGTATCCAGTGTTGAAAATTAATATGCTTAAAACAAAGAGTAGCACATCTACATATCATGCCAATACCTCTCAAGTGTATCTCTTTCCGAGGAGCATTCCTTATCTGAAGTCATAAAAGTTCATGTTCCTCAAGGTTCCACCTTAAAAAGATCTGTCACAGTCTGTTCTACCAATTTAACAGCTACCAGTGGTAAATGGACTGAATCATTATTCATTAAAAGGCTTATTTCTATAAATAAAATTATCACATTTTAACAATCCTGTAAGCTTCTTAATTGAAGTTGCTAGTGAGCCATTAGCAAGTGGTCCATCTTTTACCCAGTCGTTCCACATTATAAGTGGCAGCATTCTTCATCCTGGTGATGTAAAGAGAAACAAAACAATGCAGGTAAAGAAACTTAAACCATTCCATCCCTTTCATGGGTTCATTTTAGAATTGCCCCACACCAAAACATGAATAAATACAGCTAAGATGCCTACCTTTCACATGTGTGAACATTTACCAATTCCTTCTTTAATGAACTACTACACCTTCCTAGAAACCACCCAACCATTAAACTGCCCAAGATAGAAACCTAACCCTGAACATACTGTGAACACCTGTACCATTAAGAACTGTGCCACATGCTAACTTCTTTGACAGTTTGGGGTAAAAGCCTGCCCTTAGAGCAGCCCGTTGTAGACTGCAAATGACCTGCATGAATGCCCTGTACTGCTAACCATTACTCACCCGAAGACAGCACTGCCCTGAGCTCTCCTTCAAACAGGGACCAATCGCAACCAAATGCGGGTCAAAACCAAAACTAAATAAAACCATCAGGGACACCTGCCATACATATTTACTCAGGAGACGTTGAACTGGACCTAGGTTATCACCAATATATTACCAGAATATCCTCCCAAACTGTCAGGTACTGACTGCCACCTTTTCAGATTCCGGGCATTAGGAGAATGTGACTTATCAAATAAAGAAGTTTACTCTTAATTATTGTTGTTATTTTTTTAAGTGTAATTCCACCACCTTCATACAACAGACACCAATTTTACAAGGCACCAAAAGGAGTCAGAGCCGAAATTTCAGTCAAAGTCATGGATATCCCTGATCGTCTCGTAACACCAGTGGCAAAATCAAGAACAATTGAAAGGTATGACTCCATAGGTGAACAAGCGCCATCCCACCCCCATGGCTGTTACCACAGTACTGGGAATGTGTGACACTCGACTGTTACTCGCGGTTGCCTCGCAGTCTGCAAACCCACACAAATGGAAAAGCTAAATAAAAGGTGGTATGCAAATACTCAGAACCACAACTATGACTTAAACCTCCGCATGAAACTTAGCCAACAGCAGGCATCTGGACCCTTTCCCAAGACAAAGACAACACTGAGCAACATTCTCCTCTCACGAAGGCACAACCAAGAGGTGTGCCCCATTATGCCACCAGCCGTGTAGTCCTACCTGCCCCCCATTGGTTTGCAGGGAGCTGCAACAAAGACCAACTGAAAGACAATTCCAGGCACACATGAAGTCACTCACCCACCCAGCCTAGCCAGCATGCTAGACTGCAAAACACCGCATCCCCATTGGTTTTACTGCCTCCTTTCTCCTTCATTGTAGTTAAGAAGTCAGTACAAAGCACTTGGAACTAACCTAACATAGTGTAGAAATACAGGCAAGGGAAAATGAAAAACCATTCCGTACATATGTCTGAGCTCCTGACGTCAATTCCTACAGAACGATACACTGAAATTACAGACAGGACATCATTTAGCATCTACAGAAAGTGACATGGCCCAGAAATCCAGCCACACCATCTGTACAACACCAACTGCCAACACTGGCACTGCAAGCAGGGACTGTGAAGGTGGAAATGGAAACTAGTTGAAGGAGTGCTACTAATCAACATCTTGTCAGACAGCCATGCTACATGGCACCAGAGCCCACTGGCTGAATCACTTAGCCAAAATCAGAATGTTTTCTCCCCTTGTTCCCTCTCTGCTGTCATTCTTTTTTTGGTTAGAAGTCTGAGTCTTTGCCTAGCATGAATTTCAGAAAGATATGAAGTCTGAAACTAAAATTTCTGTCATTGTTTTGAACTTCAGTCTTTAATGAACTGCCAGTAATTTGCCAGAACGTCAAAGTTCTATGAGCGGACCAGACAATGAGACCAGACAATGAGACCATCTGCGAAACCTAACAACGCATCAAAACACGAGGTAAAATCTGGACATTCTGCGAAAACCCGTGTGAGAGCTGTGATGAGGCATACTTACTGCTGAACACCATGTGCACAGCTTCAACCTTTTCAAAACTAAGTGACACTTAACGTACATTTTATAAATATGGTGTAAAATGTGTTAAACAAAACTGCATGGATCCTATTGTACATGCACCATGCACATTACTCTTGGCATCTTAAAGCCAGTGAAAGGGAAATTGCAGCGTTTCCTCTACAGTGTAAAATAATTATGGATGCTGCAAGAGACCCAGAAGCCCAAGACCAACACTGGCTCTCAAATCAGGTCAGGGACAGACCCCAAATACCACTCTCATATCACCTTGAACATCAGCAGAACAGCAGGAGCGACACCAGCAAGCAACTCTGAAGGCCATGAGCTATGAACTGCACATGCAAGATCACCCATGCACCCTAAAAAACTGATCACTATTAATATGTTCACTTTGTGTTTAAGATGGTGTGTTGATTTAGTGACAGTGATAGCGGTATTCCTCTGTCACGCCTTAGTGGAGTAAACACATTTCGAAATGTTTTGCCACACACAGTCATTGTACTCCCCTCAAGGCATCACAAATGACCCGATCACCTGGTACTTGCCACAAAGCAACATAATGCACCCAGCCATGCCTATAACAGCCAACAATGAAAACTGACTCATGCAGTACTGACGCGTGGCCAGCCACGCTCGTAATATTTGAAACACTGCCTAAATGAGGCTCAATAAACTGGTACACCTCCAACAATATATAGATCACTCACTCACTTTTGACCAATACTTTTGCTGGTCTTTGCCATGTGTATATTAATTAAGGAAGATAAAACTAGGTAAATGTTACTTAGGAAAGATGATGGAGAAATTTCTGCTAGACAGACTTTCTTATCTGTAGTTATTCCAACTCTTTACTGATATTTATCTTTAAAATGTAATCTGCCCCCAGTTTTGCTACAACATTAAGTAAACAAGAATTGCATTATTAAAGAAAATAGCACATTCTAATTTCAACTTTCTAAGTCAAGAACAGTCATCATCATCTTTCGGCTCTTCCCATTAGGGGGTCACCACAGCGGATCATCTGTTTCCATTTCTTCCTGTCCTCTGCATCTTGCTCTGTCACACCAACCACCTGCATGTCCTCTCTCACCACATCCATAAACCTTATCTTAGGCCTTCCTCTTTTCCGATAGCTTCATCCTTAGTATCCTTTTCCCAATATACTCAGCATCCCTCCTCAGCACATGTCCAAACCAACATAATCTTGCCTCTGGCTTTGTCTCCAAACCTTCCAACCTGGGCTGACTCTCTAATATATTTATTCCTAATCCTGTCCAACCTCGCCACACCCAGTGCAAATCTTAACATCTTTAACTCTGCCACATCCAGCTCTAACTCCTGCCTTTTTGTCAATGCTACTGTCTCCAACCCATATAACATAGCTGGTCTCACTACCCTCTTGTAGACCTTCCCTTTCACTCTTACTGGTACTCGTCTGTCACAAATCACTCCTGACACTCTTCTCCATCCACTCTATCCTGCCTGTACTCTCTTTTTCACCTCTCTTCCAGACTCACCATTACTCTGAACTATTGATCCCAAGTATTTAAACTCATCCACCTTCGCCACCTCTACTCCTTGCATCCTCACCATTCCTCTATCCTCCCTCACCATTCCTCTATCCTCCCTCTCATTCACACACATATATTCTGTCTTAGTCCTGCTGACCTTCATTCCTCTTCTCTCTAGAGCACATCTCCACCTCTCCAGGGTCTCCTCCATCTGTTCCCTACTCTCACTGCAGATCACAATGTCATCTGCAAACATCATAATCCACGGGGACTCCTGTCTGATCTCGTCTGTCAACCTGTCCATCACCATTGCAAATAAGAAAGGGCTCAGAGCTGATCTTTGATGTAATCCCTCCTCCACTTTAAACGCATCCGTCACTCCCACTGCAGACCTAACTGCTGTCACACTACCCTCGTACATATCCTGTACCACTCTTACATACTTCTCCGACACTCCCGACTTCCTCATACAATACCACAACTCCTCTGTAGGCACCCTGTCATATGTATTCTCTAAGTCTACAAAAACACAGTGCAACTCCTTCTGACCTCTGTACTCCTCCGTCAACACTCTCAGAGCAAACATCGCCTCTGTAGGGCTCTTTCCCAGCATGAAACCATACTGCTGATCCCTAATCATCACCTCCCTTCTTAACCTAGCTTCCACTACTCTTTCCCATAACTTCATGCTGTGACTGATCAATTGAATCCCTCTGTAGTTACTACAGCTCTGCACATCACCCTTATTCTTAAAAATCGGTACCAAAACACTTTTTCTCCATTTCTCAGGCATCCTCTCACTTTCCAAGATTTCATTAAACAATCTGGTTAAAAACTCCACTGCCATTTCACCTAAACACCTCCATGCTTCCACAGGTATGTCATCTGGGCCAACAGCCTTTCCATTCTTCATTCTCTTCATAGCTATCCTTACTTCCTCCTTGCTAATCCACTGCACTTCATGATTCACTATCCGCACATCATCCAACCTTCTCTCCCTCTCTTCATTCATCAGCCCTTCACAGTACTCTTTCCATCTGCTCAACACACTCTCCTCGCTTGTGAGAACATTTCCCTCACTGTCCTTTATCACCTTTACCTGCTGCACATCTTTCCCAGCTCTGTCCCTCTGTCTAGCCAATCGGTACAGGTCCTTTTCTCCCTCCTTAGTGTCCAACCTTTCATACAACTCTCCATACGCCTTATCCTTAGCCTTTGCCACATCTCTTTGCCATGCACCTCATCTCCTTATACTCCTGTCTACTTTCTTCATCTCTCTGACAATCCCACTTCTTTGCCAACCTCTTTCTCTGTATACTCTCCTGTACTTCCTCATTCCACCACCATGTCTCCTTGTCGTCCTTCCTCTGTCCAGATGTGATACCAAGCACCATTCTAGCTGTCTCCCTTACTAGCTGTGCTGTAGTTACCCAGCTATTTGGTAACTCTTCACTGCCACACAGTGCCTGTCTTAACTCTTCCCTGAACTCCACCTCACAATTACCCTTTTTCAGTTTCCACCATTTGATCCTTGGTGCTGCGCTCACACTCATCCTCCTCTTTTTGATCACCAACTTCATCCTGCAGACCACCATTATATGCTGCCTAACTACACTTTCCCAGGTCACCACTTTACAGTCTCCAATCTCCTTTAGACTGGCCCTTCTACATAGGATATAATCCACCTGTGTGCTTCTTCCTCCACTCTTATATGTCACCCTATGCTCCTCCCTCTTGTTAAAATACGTATTCACCACAGCCATGTCCATCCTTTTCACAAAATCCACAATCATCTGACCTTCTGCATTCCTTTGTTTAACACCATACCTACCCATCACTTCCTCATCCCCTCTGTTCCCTTCACCAACATGCCCATTGAAATCTGCTCCAATTACCTCTCTCTCTCACCCTTGGGTACAGTCATCACTACTTCATCCAACTCATTCCTAAATTTTTCTTTCTCGTCCATCACACACCCAACTTGTGGAGCATATGCATTAACAACATTCATCATTACACCATCAATTTCCAGCTTCATAATCATCACTCTATCTGACACTCTTTTCACCTCCAAAACACTCTTAGCATACTGTTCCTTCAGGATAACTCCTATGCCATTTCTCCTCCCATTCATACCATGATAAAACAATTTGAGCCCACCTCCGATACACCTAGCCTTACCCCCCTTCCATCTGGTCTCTTGCACACACAATATACCAACCTTCCTTCTATCCATCATATTGGCTAGCTCTCTCCCTATACCAGTCATACTGCCAACATTCAAAGTTCCGACCCTCACTACCACAGTCCTAGCCTTTCTCCTCTCTTCCTGCCTTCGGCCATGCCTTCCACCTCCTCTATTCCTCCGGTCAACAGTAGCCTAATTTTCACCAGCACGCTGTTGGCTAACAGTACTGGTGGTGGTCGTTGTTAACCCAGGCCTCGACCGATCCGGTATGTAAATCTTTTCTGGTGTCCACATGAATGATTTGGCCAAGTTTTACGCCGGATGCCCTTCCTGACACAACCCTCCCCATTTATCCGGGCTTGGGACCGGCACAAAGAAATGCACTGGCTTGTGCATCCCCACTGGCTGGGTTGTAAAGTTGCAAATTCTTTTAATGTAATCTTGTTAACTAAGACAGTCCTAATGCAAAAACAGCAGCTCCGGCCAAACAACCTGGTACTCTTCTCCCATATTATTGTACTACTGATCACACCTGCACAAAAACAATTCCTGACTAAACATAGTGCAAGGCCTATGTGCACCACAATACCTACGGGTTGTCATGGATGTAATATTTGCTATAGCAAGTTCCCGCCAAAATGTGATTCCTTACCCAGATACACTCTCACCAAACTCAAGACCCTCCCTACCCTTACCTCATTTCCTCCCAATCCTCCTACTTACCTATTTAACCCTCCCCCCACCCAATCCCAACTAGCTCCTTCCCCTACCCTCATAAAACCCATTACTACTTTTAACTAAACCCCCACCTGAAGATGTCGTTGGTCAAACTGGTTTGTTTTAAAATCTTTTGTAATACTCTGGGCCTTTCTCCCCAGGCTTCCACTGAAAATGGGCTCCAACCCAGTTGGACTTGCCCAGTAATCAGTTGTCAATAAATAAATAGAATTGTGGAACAGATTGTGCTCCCCTTTGACCCAGAACTGGATAAAGCATGTAAACAATGATGGATGAATGCTATATTGGAACATTTTAGTTGTTTAGTTTTTATAAGCTTTGTTTGATCCCAAGATCACATGCTGTCTGGGACCTTTAGTTGGAGAAAGCGGATTAATTCAGGAAAGATCCACAGTTAGATATTTTTTATTCTCTTCTTTCCTGGCTTCCAAAATGAAGAGGCATATGTAGACAGGGCTGACGTCTTTCATCTGCAATGTATTCAGTTTTTTGTGATGTTTTACTATCAAGTACAAACTTTGTTTCTCCAAGTTCTGTTTAGTTTCAACAAAATGTTCCTCACTGCTAGTTTACTTTTGCTCTGTAGGTATCATTAACACTTGCAGTTTTGCCCTTTCTCCCTAAGGTCTTCTTTACAAATGGGCTTTGCTCAGCTGATCAGTCCTAGCTCCAAAATTAATTAAATACCTTTTCGTTTGCAGTACTTCAGTGATGCTATGAAATAAAACTCATTTTTATAAATGTTAAATAAATCTCTGATATCTTAAATCTCTCAAGCCAGTCATTAACCAGTCTGAATTCTGTACTTTTTTTCAGGCTTCTGAATTAGCCCCCTTTATTCAGACAAAAAGGGAGCTTGGCTGCAAAGCTTCCCATGTTGTTACTATCGAAGAAGGTCTTACCTATGGAGCCAGCAGAAACAAGGATTTCTGGAACCTTATGGGAGGGGAGGCTGAATATTCTGGTAAGATGTAGTTTTTTTTTTTTTTTCATCTTTGTGTTTTTAACCTTCTCTCTGGTTTCTAAAGAGAAAAGCCATATATAGCCAGGGCTAACATTTATGTGTAGTGTAGCTAGACAATATTGTTGCTTGTGAATTTGTACGGTCAAATATAGACTTTGCTTCATTGTTCTGTTACTGCTGTCATTATTGGTGGATGTTCTTCTATTCACTGTTGCAGTTTTCTTTACCTATGGGTTGTATTACACCCTACGACCTGATGTCCAGCCAGTATACAAAAGCTTCAAGCTACTGCCAGTATGTGGGATGTCACACGTCTGCTTTGACAACATCAGCCAGTAAAAGGATGTCTGCATGTACCATCCTCAGACCTTTTCTGCTGCCATTTGGAAGGTCGGCTCCTATGTTTGTTCTGCAGTCAGATTTTGTTTGTGTGTTGCTATCAGCAAAGGTAAGTGCCTTGCTGGAGATTTTGTCTTGTTACTGCCTTTTGTTTTGTTCATGTCATCAAGGAAGGGCAAGTGTATGCGTGGGAGGCAGATTCCACATAAAGATAGCCACAAGCTCTGTCTTTTTCTATTTAGGGACTAGTCACGACCATCAATCCTATTCTATCTGTCAGGCCTTTGTGTCTAAAACATTGCATAGTCATCTTTTGGCTCTGAATTTGTATCTAGAGAATTAGAGGCTCAAACGTCTGGCTAAAGATGTTATGGAGGGTGCCGGGGATCCTTCGGCCGAGCTGACTTTGAAGAGGAAAGTGAGTAAGCTGAAATCTGAATCCTCTTTCGCTGTGCCTTTTGTCTCAGATATACCCCTTGAGGTCGCTGAAGACCCGGTGGTATGGTTGGAGGTTGGATCTGCTTATTTGGCAGGTACCTCTGCAGAAGCTTTTAGGGGAACAGATGGTGATTTATCAGGGTTCTTTATAACCTTAACGCCATAATTTCCAGTGCTGTATCTAATGAATTAGAGGAAAGTTATGTAAAAAAAAAAAAAAAAAAAAAAAACCACAGCTGAGAGGATTAGCCACATCATAGTGTGCAGTAATAGTTGTCCCTTACACTCAGAATAAGAATGACATGCTACAAATACAATTTTATGGGGGGGGCAGCTCTTCAACATTCATGGAAGTCTCAAAGCAATTTAATCTCATCATCATGAACATCAGCTCAGTAACCACTCTCAGGCTGTACCACCTCCTCAAGGAGGGTAGTGGCAACATGGTACACTGCTGAACCCGAAAGGGTAGTCCATTCCAGAGATGGGACTGGTGAACCCACAGGGGGGAGTCCAGTCCAGAGGTGGGATTGCTGAACCCACAGGGGGAGTCCAGTCCAGAGGTGGGACTGCTGAACCCACAGAGGTTGTCCATTCCAAAGATCGGACTGCTGAACGCACAGGGGGAGTCCAGTCCAGTGGTTGGGACTGCTGAACCCGCAGGGGGAGACAAGTCCAGAGATGGGATTGCTGAACCCACAGGGGGGAGTCCAGTCCAGAGGTGGGGACTGCTGAACCCTCAGGGGGAGTCCAGTCCAGAGATGGGATTGCTGAACCCACAGGGGGGAGTCCAGTCCAGAGGTGGGGACTGCTGAACCCGCAGGGGGAGTCCAGTCCAGAGGTGGAGACTGCTGAACTAACAGGGGTAGTCTATTCCAGAGATCAGACTGCTGAACCCACAGGGGTTGCCTATTTCAGAGATCGGACTGCTGAACACACAGGGGTAGTCCATTCCAGAGGTGGGGACTGCTGAACCCACAGGGGGAGTCCATTCCAGAGGTGGGACTGCTGAACCCACAGGAGGAATCCAGTCCAGAGGTGGGACTGCTGAATCCCACAGGGGTAGTCCAGTCTAGAGATGGAACTGCTGTACCCACAGATGTAGTCCAGTCCAGAGATGGGGAGGCAAAGCATGTTGACTCTGCAACAAGTTCTGTTTATCTGATGATGTAGATCTATTGTCTGGTTCTGGTGTTTGCTTTGCTATTAGACTTTTGGAGGTGTAGGAAATCAAGGACAGCAGGGTCTGTATCCACACGGCAGGAAGGTACAGATCGTCCGTCAAGACTGTGTAAGATACTGAGTAAAGGGATAGAGATTCTACCCTCTCCTCATTATTTGAATTATTTTGTATTTTAATGCTTGTTGTTCTTTCATATTGATAATGATTTTATGACCACTAGCAGGATGTTTTGCTCATTGATATTTGAAACTTAAAATAAGTAATCTTGTTGAAAAGCTGTTCCACGTTTTTGGTTTCCTTCGTGGCCTTTGCTCTGTGTCCGTTCGTGGCCTTTGCTCTGTGTCCGTTCCATTCGGAGATCTTCCTACAGTGTCATCTTTCTCAGAGATGACACAGATATGCCTGCTGTAGATGAATGTTCTGCAAGAACTGAATTGTGGTTGTGTAAGTACCTTGCTTTAATGATGTGGTAGTCATTTGTAGGACCAGGGAAATGGACTTTTACATTTCTGTCCACTTCGATGTCATTACCATAATAAGTTAGCAACCCTGAAGTGTCACTTTTCAGCATACCTCATTGGACACACGTTACTCTGATGTTGTCCTTTGTGGTAACGTATCTTGCAGAAAATGAGATGTTTGATACTGTAATTCACTACAGACCTGCTTTTCTGGCTGCACTGTGGTGGATCTATCCTTTCTGACAAGAACAGGTCATGTGAAGTGTTGGTGAAGAATAAAATAGGGAGTTTCATGCACTGTCTAAAGCCAGCCATGGGTCTGTGCACTAACCTACAGCTGTCAGGATAATGTGCCAGCCATGGGTCTGTGCACTAACTTAAAGCTGTCAGGCTGATGTGCCAGCCATGGGTCTGTGCTCTGACTGTGCGCTGACTTACAGCTGTCAGGCTCATGTGCCAGCCATGTGTCTGTGTGCTGACTTAAGCTGTCAGGCTCGTGTGCCAGCCATGGTTCTGTGTGCTGACTTACAGCTGTCAGGCTCATGTGCCAGCCATGTGTCTGTGCGCTAACTTACAGCTGTCAGGCTCATGTGCCAGCCATGGTTCTGTGTGCTGACTTACAGCTGTCAGGCTCATGCGCCAGCCATGGGTCTGTGCTCTGACTTTACAGCTATCAGGCTCATGTGCCAGCCATGGGTCTGTGCGCTGACTTACAGCTGTCAGGCTCATGTGCCAGCCATGGGTCTGTGCGCTGACTTACAAATGGCAGACTCATGAACTGCTCTATGAACTTCTGCTGTGGACTGGGTGGGTGCTGTATGACAATGCTGTAGATTTTATTCTTCGGCATTATTTGTAGTAACTGTAAGACCTTTTTTGCCTTAATGGGACAACAGTCAAAGTATATTACTTAGCTTTAAACATAGTTGTGTGACCCAGTTGGTATTTGTTGTTACAGATTCATAATGCAAACAACTGTATTATAGTTGACCATAATCCAGTAGTGTGCAGAATTTGTAAGCATGTAGTCAGGTAGGTTTCATTAACATGTTATTAAAGTGTTACTTTATTTTTATTCTATAAGTGTCATGTAACACCAGCTTGGTTTGCGTATTTTGGGATTTGTGGCTTGTATTTGAAAACCGCTGTTACAGATGCTTTTGTGCATTATCAGCAGTTGTTCTTCCTATTGAAGCTAAGTAAAATGGACCTGAGCGCTATTTCTCAACTATGACCTTGTTACGTAGAAAATCCAAAAGAAAAGTAATGGCAAATAAATGTATAGTCTCAAAAACAGAAAAACACAAAGGTAAAGGCCATGTACAGTTATATATATGATTTACAAATAGAATTTTAAATAGTCCGAGTGTCATATTTTTATGTATTTCTGAAGAAGTTTCTCATTCAAGAGAGACGAAAACATGTCTTGTCTTAAACTTGTTAAACGAGTACTCTCTGTTCAACTTTCAGTGCGTTTTTGTTACGTTACTGGCTGCCTGCCTTCTCCCGATTTTTGGTGTTCTAGAAATAGAATGCTGACAAATCATAATGTGTACACTGAAAATGCTGACTTGAGTCAAAAACTTGAAACAGAAGTTTAAAAAATATCAACCCTAGTACTTGGACAATAAGAAAATGCTTTCCTTTACACTGATACTTTAATATAATATTTTATTGTCCTGTTGTACATGATTTGAGTACAGAAGAAGAATTTGAAGATGTTTTGGTCTCCAAGTTGTATAAAAAGTAAAATTTTTGAAATTTACTAATCAAATCAGTAGAGTGTGTATTAATTATTTCAATATAGGAATTCATAGGATAAAAAGTCAAACAATTTATGTTGTACAATATACAATCTTTACGAATGCTCATTTTGCACTTTTGTTGTGAGCATCAAGTTTACAGAAAGAAAATGTCGACTATAAGAGTAGCCAGGATGCCGTATGATATTAACGAACTACAACAAGGAATGTGATTTACAAAAAACAATTTTGGAGAAGTGGTTACCGAGAATACATGATCGATGAAGTTAGAAATTAAATGAGCACCTTTTGAGCAATTCTCAATGGAGCCGTTTATAATATAAACAAATGAGAAGTTACACATTTTACTTGACTAACGGTGCGGAGTTTCATTTCAGATGCTTTTAATATTAAAAAAGTAAAACATAATTTGAAACTTGGCCAAGGTAACCAGGAACTGGTAGCAGCTACATAGTCAAGACCTGAATTAGTATACAGAAAAAGGCCAAGTGCCTCTCTGTTTTAGGGCACTGTGGAACACTGAAAAACCATCTTGTAAGAAGATGGGCACTGTTCCACATGGTCCGTGTGCACAGTGTAGACTTAGTGATTCTTCTTTTAACACCCATGCGGTGATGCAACGGTTAGCTTTGCCTCCTCACAGCAAGAGGTTCTCCGGTTCGATCCTCTACTAGGGTGCCTTCTGTGCGAAGTCTGCATGTCCTCCCTGTGGATGCGTGGGTTTCCTCCGGGTGCTCCAGTTTCCTCCCACATCCCAAGGACATGCAGTAGGTGGATTGGACACTCTAAATTGGCCCTAGGTGTGAGTGTGTGCATGTGTGTGCCTTCTGTGGAAGGTTGGGCGCCAGGCTGGCAACTCAACACCGTAAAACTCTACTGCCAATCATCAGCAGACAGGTGATCCACTGTGGCGACCCTTAACCGGGAAAAGCCGAAAGAAGAAGAAGAAGATTAAATTATCACTTAAGACAGCAAACATACATTGATATAAAAGAAGCCAAACAGTATTAGCTTGTTTCTTGTTACATACATTATACACCACATACAGTGGATATAAAAAATGTACACACCCCTCTTAAAATGCCAGGTTTTTGTGATATATAAAAATGAGACCACAATAAATCATTTCAAAACTTTTCCCACCTTTAATGTGACCTATAACCTGTACAATTCATTTGAAAAACAAACATCTGTTAGGGGTAAAAATATAAAAAAATAAATAAAAACGTACAATAAGCTGGTTGCATAAGTGTGCACACCCTTAAACTAATACTTTGTTGAATCACCTATTAATTTAATTACACCATTCAGTCTTCTTGGACAGGAGTCTGTCAGCTTGGCACATCGTGACTTGGCAATATTTGCCCACTCTTCCTTGCAAAAGTGTTCCAAATCTGTCAGATTGCGAGGGCATCTTTTGTGCGCAGCCCTCTTCAGGTCAACCCACAGATTTTCTATTGGATTTAGGTCTGGGCTCTGGCTGGCCCATTCCAAAACTTTAATTTTCTTCTGATGAAGCCATTCTTTTGTTGATGTGGATGTATGCTTGGGGTCATTCTCATGTTGAAAGGTGAAATTCCTCTTCATCTTCAGCTTTCTAGCAGATGCCTGAAGGTTTTGGGGCAAAAGTGACTGGTATTTGGAACTGTTCATATTTCCCTCAACCTTGGCTAAAGCCCCAATTCCAGCTGAAGAAAAGCAACCCCAAAGCATAATACTGCCACCACCATGCTTCTCCGTGGGGATGGTGTTTTTTGGTGATGTGAAGTGTTGTTTTTGCGCTAAACGCACCTTTTGGAATTGTGGCCAAAAATTTCAACCTTGGTCTCATCAGACCACAACACATTTTTCCTACATGCTTTAGGGAGACTTGATGTATTGTTTTGCAAATTTTAGCTGGGCCTGGATGTTTTTCTGTGTAAGAAAAGGCTTCCGTCTTGAAACCCAACCCCATAGGCCAGACATATGGAGAATACAGGAGATTGTTGTCACATGTAGTACACAACCAGTACTTGCGAGAAATTCCTGCAGCCCCTTCAGTGTTGCTGTAGGTCTCTTGGCAGTCTCCCTGACCAGTTGTCATCTCGTCTTTTCATCAATTTTGGAGGGATGTCCAGTTCTTTGCAATGTCACTGTTGTCCCATATTTTTTCCACTTTTTGATGACTGTCTTCACTATGTTCCATGGTATATACAATGCTCTGGAATTTTTTTTTACCCTTTTCCTGACTGATACCTTTCAACAATGAGATCCCTTTGATGCTTTGTAAGCTCTCTGCAAACCATGGCTTTTGCTGTAGCATGCAACTGAGTAAATGTCAGGAAAATCCTACTAGGACAGCTGAAGTTTACTTGGGGTTAATCAGAGTCTCTTTTAATTGATGGCAGGTGTATACCCAAGAAGACTGCTCTAATTAAAGCAAAAGGTGCTTCAATAAAGTATTAGTTTAAGGGTGTGCACACTTATGCAACCAGCTTATTGTATTTTTTTATTTTTTTTTTTATATATTTTTTCCTCTAACAAATTTGTTTGTCAATTGAATTGTACAGGTTATAGGTCACATTAAAGGTGGGAAAAGTTTTGAAATGATGTATTGTGGTCTCATTTTTTATATCACAAAATCCTGGCATTTTAACAGGGCTGTATAAACTTTTTATATCCACTGTGTGTGATTTTATAACTATCATCGGTCCAACATTATATTCCTGCCTTCCCTTAAACCTCATTCCTCCTCCAAAAACATTAATTCTGCATGTATTGTTCCCACAATTTCTATTTTTTATAGATTCATAGGTGTGTACTAGCTAATAACCCTGGAGCCTTTACAAGCCTAGCAAATAGGATTACCCTGGCATTGTGCCACTCGACCTTCGTTCCCAGTGCCTCTGTTGAGTAAAGCCACTGGAGTGAATTTTATATTTCCCATACACTCATCAAGATTTCTCTTGAAGGCCAGTGAGGTGCTCTGCTTGACGTGTATGGGGAGTCTATTCCATAGCATGGGCAGTCTCTAGGTTATGAACCTGTCCCTCCAGCATGTTCTGTTGATTGTGGTAATAAGGTTGAGGCCTCTGGAGCATGTGTTGCGGAGGAATTGGGATTTCTTTAGATGTAGCATTTCTAATGGAGCTGGGTCAGACATGGCTTTGTAAGCCAAACAGAGATCATCTTTAAGTAGGCGATATGAGACAGAGAATAGTTGGAGTTTTTTGAGTCTGTCCATATAGGAGAAATGTTTAAGGCCTAGGATCCTCTTTTTGAGGTACCTTTGTGGCCTCTCCAGTTGCAGGTGTTTAGTGAGGTACATGCCAAATGGGGCATTGTACTCAATGATTGGCCTAATGAGGGAAGAACAGAGAGAGATGGTGACCTCTTTATTCCTGTATGCAAAAGCCTTAGCAATAAGATGTGCCACATTGAAGGACTTTCTGACCACAGTGGCAATGTGGTGGTCAAAAGAGAGGTTGCTGTCAACCTTTGTTCCCAGATCTCTTATAACGCCTTCTGTGTTCAGTGGACTACCATCAATGTGGTAATTCATGGGAAATAGGTTTTTCCCAAAGGGGATGATGACACATTGTTTGGCATTGAGCTTAAGGCCATGGTACTGACAGCAGTCGTCGGTCTCAGTGAGGCCTGTCTGTAGGATATCAACATCACTTGGGGAGTTGTTAATAGCTCCCAGCTTGCAATTGCCTGCAAACTTTGTCAGCCAGAGTCCCTTTGTGTTGGCCTGGACTTCAGAGAAGTAGATACCAAACAGGAGTGAACCCAGAACCAAACGCTGTGGGACTCCACTCGTGACTGGTCGGCAGTCTGACTTGGAGTCAGCTACTTTCACACTGTGGATTCTACCTGTGAGCCAGTTTGCAACCCACGGAGTGATATAGGGGTTGATGCCTAGCTTAGTGAATTTTTCTATGATTCCTGAATGGGGACTTTTATCAAAGGCCTTGGCCAGATCAAGGTAGACTGTATGAACCACCTTGCCTTCATCCAAAGCTCTGGTGACTGACTCAAAGAAGTTGACCAAATTGAGCAGGCATGATCTACCCTTCACAAAACCAAACTGTGTGGGATCCAGAGTTTGGGGATTCCCTATATCCATGTTTATTGGGTCCATGATGATGCGTTCCATAGCTTTGCATATCAAATCATAAGGCTAATGGGGCGATATTTCCCAGGGTCTGTAGTCACTCCTCCTTTGTGGAGAGGGATGACTGTAGCAGTGCGACATTTGGTAGGGACAAAACCTGAGGTGAGGCTGTGATTGAACAGGGCAAATAGGTGAGGTGCCAGTTTACTCTGTAGTTCATGTAGAACACAGGCAGGGATATTGTCAGGTCACATAGAAGCTGTATTCTTGGCCTTGGACAGTGCTGTTTTAACCTGTGCATCAGTAATACTGGGTGCCTGGCAATCTACTGGTATTGTGACTGGTCCTTTGGGGGGAGGGGTAAAGTTGGTACTGAATCTGTTGGCCAGTACATTGGCAATATCTGTTGGCTCGGTATAGGAGGTACCATTGTGCAGTAGCTCAGACCAAATCTGGGTATTGCCTTGGAGATTCTTTACATAACTATAGAAGGCCTTGTGGTTGTCTTTACTATCTGCTGCAGTTCTGTTTTCATAGTTAGCTTTAGAGGTTTTGATGAGGGATCTCAACTTTCTGTTGAGGCTGATAAGGGAGTTTTTCCAGTCTTGGGACTTCACCTTATTCCGCATCAGTTTCCTCCTCCTGTTGTAGAGTTTGTTTATGGCAGGGGGCCACCAGATTGGCTTCCTTTTTTGGAGGAGAGCATCTTGGTTCTATTGGGTATGTTCAGATCCATTCATTTGTGTACGTGTTTGTACAGTGCATTGGTGTATATTTCATCAGTCATGCAACTATTCTCAATTTGCATGGGTGCTGTGAAGTTAACCAGTTCTGTTTTTAGGAGCCCAAAGTTAGCTTTGGAAAATTTTTCATGATGGTTACCTTTGCGGGAGGGGGTGGGTTCCAAGGTGATTAGTTTGTGGTCTGATCTAACCAGGGAGGAGTTGACTATTGGTGTAGAACAATGGTTGCCTATGTTAGTAATAACCAGGTCAAGTATGTTGCTACCTCTAGTGGGGGTAAGAACGAGCTGGTCCAGGGTATTGGAATTAATGAATTCCAGGAAACTTTGGGCAAGTGTATTAGTACATGAGTACTTTTCCCAGTTAATGGAGGGGTAGTTGAAGTTGCCCAGTATGAGAGTGTTAGGTTGGACCCTAATATTCTCCAGGGTGCTTAGGAACATGGAGTGTGAGTCTTGGGACATGGTTGGGGACCTATAGCAGGCTATGACCTGAATTGCTGTCTTACCCATTGTTAGCTGCACCTGAATTATCTCAGATGCATTATGTTGGGCTACCAGTCTGCAGGTGTGTGCATCCTTTATGAATATGGAAACGCCCCTGCCTTTGGAGCTTTGGTCCAAGTTCTGGGGCTGAAAGGTGTGGAATGAGGTATAACCTGGTAGTGCAGGGGTGCTTTCTGCTGTCTTGAACCAGGTCTCTGTTATGGCACAAATGTCTATGTTCTCCAGTTTGAGTGCTTTCAGCGAGTGCATTTTGAGATTTAGACTTCTAGCATTGAGCAGCATGACCCTCAGATTGCATTTGTGTAGGAGTGGCAAGAGCCTTGGCCAATATCCGGAAGCCCAGGGTCGACAGATGCAGGCCATCTCTGGCAAAGCATCGAGGTCTGTCAATCATGTCATCCCTGGCATACAGATACTGGATCCCCTTAGAATGACACCAGAAACATAGCCACTTGTTGAAGTCAGTCGTTTTCTGCTTGTACTGTGGTATCATTCTGGGTGATGGTAGGATGCTGCTGAGGGCTAGGGTCATACCCGCCTGGGCTACATAATCCAAGAGCTCCTCCATGTCTCTCTTCATGTAGTCGGGGAGGTATGTCTTAGGTCATTCACACCCGCATGTACAATGACAGTGTCATATTTGTAGCTGTTGTTGAGGGACCCGAGTGTGTGTGTTATGGGGCAGATCCTGGCGCCTGACAGGCAGCTGACTGTTACTTTCTCCTTATTCAACCTAGTGAGTGGGACATCAGTCTGCCTCACTATCAATTCACCTATGACTAGTGTGTTGGGCGTGCTGTTTTGCCTTAGGGGCTTTGGTTGAGTGGTACACTGTTTAGGAGAGTTATGTGTTTCATGATTAGTGTTGTGTTCTGCTGGTCGAATGCATTTCTGCCTTGGAGGTCTCTGCTGTTTGGGTAGATTTTTACTGAGAGCCTCTGCGAAGGTGGCTGTATGGTTTGTGTTTTTATGTGAAGGCAATGCTGGTATGTGTTCTGGAGGGCTATGTGTTCCATGTGGTGTGGTGCAAATGTTGACCTCCTCCTCCTCCTCCTGAGCAGCTATTCCAGTCATGGCTGGAAAGTGTGTGGCTTCTAATTTGGATATACAAGTGCATCTCTTGCAAGTCCGAGTGTTGGGAGGTAAGAGGAGAGGGCTGTCTGTGTACATTAGGCAGTTGCTACATTGCCTCAGGATGCCCAAATTCACTAGGTTAATAGGAGAAAGCACAGGGTACTGACCTTTAGACATGCCTGGAAGGGTGGGCATTAATAATAAGTACTGGAGCTGTTTCATTGTAGAACATTTAGTGCTGGTAGCACTTTTGTGTGCTGCAATAATTGCTACAAAGAAGTCTGGTAAAGTGCTAGACTAATAAACTAGTAAAAGAGCAACAGAGGAGGGAACTTGCAGATCTAAGGGAAAAATTGAAGTGCAGACTTTGGCACCACTCAAAAGCTTGCAAATCTGTATCTGGAATGACTAGTTAAGGAAAGGTGGGAAACAAGTGCAAACACAGGTTTATAAACCAGAAAGTTGAAAGAGATGGAAAAACTACCCAAACAGCCAATAAACTACACTACCCCTTTCTAAAAATCCCACTTCCTGTACTATTATCTTGGTTACAATATTCACAACTTCAAATAGAGTTGGTTTTGACTTTGATTTCCATTTTCTAGTAGTTGATTTTTGTTTTTTGGCAGCCACCATAATTAGACTTAACTAGCCCTTACTATACATCTAGGCAATTCGTATCATATCCCAGCTCGAAAGAATGATCTCCTTAGATCATTTGGTCACCCAGTATTCCTGACGGAGTACTTTGTAGGTAATCATTAAAGTCTGCCAACTCATTACACCCCTGGAACATGTGCTCTTACCTCTTTGGTTTTGTTCATGCCTCCAACTTTTGCCATCTACCTGAGGAAAAATTATTTGGAGTTTAATTGGGGTATAAAATACCTATCCAATCAAAATCCTAAACCTTCTTGACTTTGCTGCATATTTGGGAGCCATACAATGGATATAAAAGGTGTATAGACCCCTGTTAAAATGCTGGGAGTTTGTGATGTACAAAAATGAGACCACAATAAATCGGTTCAAAACTTTTCCCACCTTTAATGTGACTTATAACCTGTATAATTCAGCCCAGAAGTTAGTAGTTTATTGGCCATTTTGGGCTAATTTCTATCTCTTTCACTTCCCTGCTATAAAAACCTCATTTGCACAGTTTTTATACTTGTATTCCACTCAGCAAGTGCCTTCCAGGTGTTCTGCAGAGTCTACAGCAGCAGAGACACAAAAGAGTGACTTTGGAGTGATTAAGTATCACTTTTCTGCTTATTCCGCCTAAAACGCCAGTTTTTTTAGCGAATCTGTGATTTAAAAAGTTTGTTATTGTATACAACTCCACACAGCTCCTCGTGGTGTCCTGCAGAGTGATACAGGCAACAGAGAGACCCAAGAGAGACTTTTCCAGATTTAAGTATTTTTTCTCTGTATTTTTGCTCGGACTGCCTTTTCCCACCTAAAAAGCGAATTTCTAACTGATCTGTGCTTTAAAAAGTTTCAATTGCATTTGCCTTCTGCTTTTTACAGTTTTTGCACTTGTATGTATAACTGTTGTAGGCTACACACTAAAGTGCGCTAGCCTGTTTATAGCATTTACAGTGTTTTCTGTGTGTTTTTCTGCTGTTTTCTGAAAAAAAAAAAAAATCTCTTTTCCCGCCTTTGCTGAACTAGATTAGTCCAGATTTCAGGTTTTGCTGAATTCCGGACTGTGGTACAGTTTCCTGTGTTGCCCATATCCTTACTTGGATAGGAGGAAGCTTCTCTGTTCACCAGTGAGAGTGGGGAGCTTTGAGCAGCCTATCTGTCTCTGGAGGAGTGGTCTCAGCCCTGAAACTAGTAGCTTATTGGCCGTTTTGGGTCAATTCCTATCTCTTTCAGTTTCCCTGCTTTAAAACCCGCATTTGCGCGGTTTTGCGCCAGTATACAACTATGCACAGCTCCTCGTGGTGTCCTGCAGATTGATACAGGCAACAGAGAGACCCAAGAGAGACTTTTCCAGATTTAAGTATTTTTTCTCTGTTTTTTTTGCTCCTACTGCCTTTTCCCACCTAAAAAGTGAATTTCTAACTGATCTGTGCTTTAAAAAGTTTAAATTGCATTTGCCTTCTGCTTTTTACAGTTTTTTCACTTGTTTTATATCAATTTAAGTCATTTTTGTATTGTATAACTGTTGTAGGCTACACACTAAAGTGCGCTAGCCTGTTTATACCATTTACAGTGTTTTCTGTTGTTTCCTGAAAAAAACAAACAAAAAAAAAAAATATTCTCTTTTCCCGCCTTTGCTGAACTAGATTAGTCCAGATTTCAGGTTTTACTGAATTCCGGACTGTGTTTCCCATATCCTTACTTGGATAGGAGGAAGCTTCTCTGTTCACCAGTGAGAGTGGGGAGCTTTGAGCAGCCTGTCCCTGGAGGAGTGGACTCAGCCCTGAAACTAGTAGCTTATTGGCCGCTCTGGGTCAATTTCTATCTCTTTCAGTTTCCCTGCTTTAGAACCCGCATTTGTGTGGTTTTGCACGATTTTGCGCATAGCGCAGCATCGGGCAGCGCTGCTTAAACTGGTTTAAACTATTCTCGGCTCCACAAAGTCTGCTCTTCACTTTTTACCTTGGAAATGTTCTAAATCTCAAAGTAAGCACTCTATTTTCATTCTAAAGCCCTGCAGTTGCTCATATAAGTAATATTATAAGTAAGCACTAATAAACTAAAGCACTACACCCTCTTATACTCCCTTTAAGTACTTGGCTCCCTATTGGTCCTTTTTGATCAGTCAAAAAGTAGTTCCTTATACTATTCTGGCATGTCCAAAAGTCATTTTCGGGTTTACTCTCCAGTCCAGCTGGTGAATCTGGGAATCTTGAGGCAATGTTACAACTGCCTTATGCACACAGACCACCCTCTCCTCCTCCCAACAAGCTCAAATATGTGTGAGAGGTGCAACTATATAGCCAAACTGGAGGCTGAGCTCTCTCAACCCAATACTGGCGCAGTCAGTCAGAAGGAGAAGGTAACCACACACACCACAAATCCAGTCTCACATAGACCTATCGCAACAGAAAACCAAACACATAAACACACAAAAACATACTTGGAGGCTCTAAATAAAAATCTGCCCAAGCAGCAGAGACCACCAAAGCAGACATCCAAGCAACCGCTACCCCACAACAATACCCACATATCACATAGTTCACAAAGTCAGTGTGCCACACAGTCACAGCCCTTAAGGCTAAACAACACACCTAATACACTTGTAATAGGTGAGTCTATTGTCAGACACACTGACGTCCCACTCTCCAGGCTGAACAAGGAGGTCACTGTAAGCTGCCTGTCGGGTGCTAGGATCCGCCACATAACACAAGCACTCAGGTCACTCCAAAGCAAGTACAAATATGACTCTGTCATTGTCCATGCTGGTGTAAATGACCTGAGACGTACCTCCCTGGACTACATGAAAAGAGACATAGAGGAGCTCTCTGATCATGTACCCCAGGCCAGTATGACCCTGACCTTGAGTAGCATCTTACCCTCACCAAGAATGATGCCACAGTATAAAGACAAAATGATCAATTTTAACAATTGGCTAAAGTATTGGTGTCATTCAAAGGGGATCCAGTGTCTGCCAGCCTGGGATGACATGCTTGACAAGCCACGTTGCTCCGCTAGGGACGGCTTGCACCTGTCACCCCTGGGCTTTCGAATACTGGCTAAGGCTCTTGCCACCCCCATAGTGCCTTTTTTAGGCAAGGCTCAAAAGACAAACCCACCTCCATAGACAACACAAAGAAAAAGAAACTAAGGGTAATGCTGCTCAACGCTTGAAGTCTAAACCTCAAGATGCACACATTCGAGGCTCTCCTCAGTATGGAGAATATCGATATCTGTGCAGTAACAGAAATCTGGTTCAAGGCTCCCGAGAGCACCCCAGCACTACCAGGTTATACCTCATATCATGCTTTTCGGCCCCAAAACTCGGACTGAACCACAAAAGGAGGGGGAGTATCCATATTCATCAAAGATACCCACACCTCCAGGTTAGTGGCACTGCATGAAGCATCGGAGACCATCCATGTGCAACTAACAGTGGGCAAAACTGCCTTTCAGTTTGTAGCCTGCTACAGACCACCTTCCCAAACTCAGGAACCCCACTCTGCTTTCCTGAGAACACTGGAGAATATGAAGGTCTCTCCAAACACCATGATATTGGGTGACTTCAACTACCCAAACATAGACTGGGAGCACTACTCAAGCCCCAACACCCTCGCCCAATGGTTCCTAGAATTAAAAACTCAAATGCTATGGAACAACTGGTCACCACTCCCACAAGAGGGGAAAACATGTTGGACCTGATCATCACCAACATGGGGACTCTATGTTCCATACCAGAGGTATACCCCCTCATTGGTAAGATCTGACCATAAATTAATCTCACTGGACATCCATATCCCGTCCCCACCCCCAGCCAAGGAAACCACGGTGAAGAACTTCTCAAAAGCAAACTTCACACTTCTCAAAACCGAGGTGGAATCCTTCAAAGCCCCTGGGCCAGTGGAAAATATGGCCCAAACCATAGAATCCTTTACAAACGGTTTCTATGAACACCTACAGGAATGCATGGATCGTGCTATCCCAAATAAAACCAAGACTCATTCCTCCAAAGGCAGGAGACCTGTCTGGTGGGCCCCAGCCATAAATAAGCTATACAACAGAAGGAGGAAGCTACTACATGATAGAGCAAAATCCCAAAAAGGGAAGGCCTCTCTGATCAGTACTAGCAAGAAACTACGATCCCTCTTAAAGTCATCTAAGGCCAGCTTCGAAAGAAAAATTGAACAAGATGCTAAAGATAATCACAAGGCTTTCTTTAGTTATGTCAGGAACCTGGGTGGCAACTCCCAGATATGCTCTGAGTTAGTTCAAAATGACAAAAAATACACTGAACCCACAGACATTGCCAACATCCTAGGAGACAGGTTCAGTGCAAACTTCTCCCCCCCCTTCCCCCCCAAAAGAGCAAATGTCTATCCCAACAGAGTGTAGCCTCTCTGACATCATCTGTGATGCACAGGTGAGAGCTGCCCTCTTCAAAGCAAAAAACACAGCATCAATGGGACCGGACAGTGTCCCGGGCTGCGTCTTACACAAACTCCAAGAAGAACTGAACCCTCACATAAAGTCACTGTTCAATCTCAATCTTACTACAGGATATGTACCCAAGGAATGGCGTACAGCAACAGTGGTCCCACTCCACAAAGGTGGTGCCACAACGGACCCTGGAAACTATCGCCCTATAAACCTGACTAGCCTGGTCTGCAAAGCTATGGAGCGTATCATCATGAAACTCATAAACAAAGACATTGGGAACCTCCAAACACTGGATCCTACCCAATTCGGCTTCGTTAAGGGCAGATCTTGCCTCTTGAACCTGGTCGACTTCTTTGAAACAGTCACCAAGGCCATAAATGAAGGGAAGGTAGTCCACACAGCCTACCTGGACCTTGCAAAAGCCTTCGACACAATACCCCACTCGGACATCATAAATAAGCTCACCAGCTTAAATATCAACCCCTGTGTCACAAGATGGGTTGCAAACTGGCTCAGGGATAGAACCCACATGGTCAGAATTGCAGGTGCCATGTCAGACTCTAAACCAGTTACAAGTGGCATCCCACAAGGCTCAGTCCTGGGACCTCTCTTGTTTGGTATATATTTCTCTGAGGTACAGGCTAACATGGGAGGACTATGGCTGACCAAGTTCGCAGATGACTGCAAACTGGGTGCCATAATCGACTCGCCGACTGACACAAGCATCCTCCAAAAGGGTCTCACAGAGATGGATAACTGGTGCCAGAGCCATGGCCTAAAGCTAAATGCCAAAAAGTGCATAGTCATCCCCTTTGGGAAAAACAAAGTGCCTACAAATTACCACATAGGTGGTAATCCATTAAGTACGGAAGAAGTAATTAGGGATTTGGGGACCCAAGTAGATAGTAATCTCTCCTTTGACAATCACGTTGCCAAAGTGGTTAGAAAAACCTTCTGTATAGCCCACCTTATTACGAAAGGGTTCACATCTAGATCGAGAGGTCATTGTGCCCCTCTACTCATCACTCATCAGGCCCATAATTGAATACAATGCCCCATTTGGGATGCACCTTACCTGACACCTGCAGCAACTAGAAAGACCCCAAAAGTACCTCACCAAGAGGATCAAGGGACTCGAACAGATGCCCTACGCAGTTAGGCTAATGAAACTCCAGCTCTACAAAGTTGCTTACCGCCTACTCAGAGGCAATCTGTGCTTGATGTATAAAGCCATGTCCAACCCAGAATTAATAGACATGCTCCACCTCAGGAAATCCAAATCCCTTAGAGCTACATGCTCCAGGGACGTAAACCTCAGCACAGAAATAAATAGGACATACTGGAGGGACAGATTCATATCCCAGAGGCTCCCCTCACTCTGGAACAAAATCCCAATCCATGTTAGTCCCTCAATGACCCTCTTCAAGAGAAATCTTGACAAGTGGATGGGAGATTGTAGGTTTACCCCTGGGATCTCTTCTGTGTCCCTACTAGACAGAGGCACAGTTAACTAACCTCAAAAGGGCTATCTTCTGTGACCTACTATACAGAGGCACAGTCAACTAATCTAAAAGGGTGGTGAAAGCCAAACACACTCTGGCTAGGCTTATAAATGCCTTAGGGCAGATAGCCTAGTATCAACCTATGAAAAGCAAACAAATCTGTTAGGGGAATAAATATATAAAAAAAATGTACAATAAGCTGGTTGCATAAAGTCAAGTCAAAATAAACTTTATTGTCATTCAGAAATCACACAAGTGCAGAACCTGAACGAAATTCTGTGTCTCCAGACTCAATGTGCAGACAACATATCGACTATTTTTTACAGACATTTACACATATAACACCTGGCTATTACATCATGGACATGCAGGTAGACAGACTAATACTGCATATAATTAGAAACACATTTTAACACTTTTTGAACTGAGCACTTACTTGCATGAGACTTTAGTATTGCACAGGTAGCTGGTTAAGACATTGCATTGATCCTTGCACAGAGAGAGACATTTGAGTATTGCACTGTGAACATTAGAGTATTGCACACCCCTAAACTAATACTTTCTTGAAGCACACCTTTAAGATCAAACAAAAAAGGCACAGCAAATGGTCTAACAAGACACAGATTTTGTTGTGAAAACTTTAAGAAACATTTTTTTGGTTAAAGAAAAACTTGAATTAGAAGCTAGAGGTATAGATGTTAATAACCTACTTGATGCAAGATAACTGTTTTAAGTTCATTTTAGATGCAGTGTTTGTCTTATCTAAATTTCTATGCTCAGTTTTAAATTTTTAAACATGTTTATTAATCTCACAACACTGAGATGTACCTTTCTGAACTTAAGTGCAAAAAATACTGTATCTGCAAATAAAGATAATTTTCGTGATTCCATTGCCATTTATATTCATGAATTTGCAAACCCCTTATTTCTTTCTTTGCCAATGGCTCTATATATGAAGCAAATAAAAAGGGGAGAGAGGACACCCTTGCCTGATTTCTCGATTTAAACACAGCTTGTTAAAGAGGACCTCCTTAACACGTGTGTGTACACACACACACATACACACACACACACATTAAAAGTGTTTTGAATTTGAGACCATTAAAGTAAATTTGTTTTACAAAGGGTGTTTTGATTGGCCCTTTTATGCCATGCGATTCTAAGAATGTATTTATATCGGGAGAATGCAACTTCGTTTCATTGTGATTGGTTAATGAGGAGAATGAATATATTAAAGAAGATTTACACTGGTGTTTCCAGTTGCCATTTTTTATTATTTTGAAAAAATTTCTGTGGGCATAGATGTAAGCAAAATTGGAAGTATTTAATTTTAGTTAGCAGTGGCAAAGTCTGTAAGCAACACTGAGTAATGATTTTTCTTTTTTACTTGCATTTTATTTAAAATCAAGTAAATGTCTCTAGATTAATACTTAGAATAGTATATTTTACGCGATGAATAAATCACATGCATTATAAATAGGAATTTACAGGTGAAATGGATATTAAAGTTGTGAGGGATGAAAGCGGAATAATAAACTCATGGTAGGAAATGGGTTGCAGAGCACATGGAATGGTGTAGTCTATAATGGGGTTAGTACAGATCTAAGATTTAGAACATGTTATTGAAAGACGTATTTTTATTTGTTTTCTTTTTGTATGTTGTTTAGAATATGAGCTATTGCAAAGAAAAATTATTTAGCCAGAGAGCACAGGGTGCATGGTGATTTGGGGGACCCCTGCTTCTCTGGTTGTCTTCCCTTTACTCCTGTTAGATCAGTAAAGTATGTGAGGAAATATAGCATCCAAGATGAATTGAGGACGTTTGTGATTATATACGAAGAATGGCGGTTAAAGAAATGCAGAATCTCCCTGACCCTGTTTTTGTTGCTGATGGGTGTTACAGCTGATTATACTGTCAGAGCAGAGGCATGAAGAGGGCTGTACATACAGATTACTTTTGCAATAGTCCTTACTGTTAGAACTTCATTCACAAGGCTTGATGTCTGAACTTGGTGCCCTTCCTGTCTAGGCTGGGTAAAAATTGGCTCCTTATGACATCAGGATGTTGTGTGTATGAAGCTTATGTCTGCCCATTATGTTTTTGATTTTTCTTACCACAGTTCACAGTGGATGTACTGATGTGTGTGTCTGTAGTCCGGCCTTTTTCAGACGCCTCTGGAGCTCAATCAGATAAGTGCCTTGTTAGGGAAAATTGTTATTGCTTATTACATTTTGTTAGTGACTGTTAATTTTATGAAATTTATAAAAGTCAGATGCCTGGTGAGATATTTTAGGGCTTGACCACCACAAAGAGAGAAGGCACGTGCTTTTGTTCACACATCCTACACAAACATCATCATAGTTTGCGCTAAGTGGAAGATACTGAGGGTTGTAGGGACTGTTAATGGTTTGCAACAAAAACTCAAAGGTGGGCATTCCCTCAAAAACTATTTTGTTCAGGAAGAGACTGAAGGCCTTGATGTGTATTACCATGTTGTCTTGCAGTTTGTTCCTTGGATTTCCCCCGTAAGAAACATTCAAATAATGATCCAATTAAAAGGAAGTCCGGTACACAGGTGATGCAAGAACAGTGCCCAGTATCCCACCTCAGCTCAAGAACATGGACCCAAATTAAGCATTTTCATAGCCCTCATCCCTTGCATCTTGGGGAACTGAAGTCTCTGACAAGGCTTCTTTAGAGTTTATCATATCTGCTATAAAAGAAGTGCCCCACCATGCCAAAAAACCTGGCATGGAGTTTGGACCAGACATCCTGCCTCAGACACCTGCAACTGAAATATGTTTTGTCATCCCAGAGGAGGCACACAGTGTACCTACTGTTACAGTCAGGAGAACATTGAAGATCAGGGTGGGGTGGGGGGTCTCCGTGGCTGCAGCCCTACTTATTAGGAGTCGGGAACTTAAACACCCATCCCCAGCTTCCTGCATTTCCTGAGCCTTGGGAAAATGGGCGAATCCCAAACCATTCTTCCCTTCCTCCAAGGCTATTCCTTGGGAATGGATCTCCCTGGCTTGGGGTTCCTCCATAGGCTCATATCTTCATAGTTGTAATGGTCTGCAGACCGTTATAAGCCTAAGCAATAACTCGTATTCAGATATTCCCACCAACATTAAGGAGGGTAGCACAAGGTAGAATAGGGAGAATTTGAGGCTGCTTGTCCATACTATCAGTGTTGATCTTGAAGGTGGCAAGGGTGATGGCTTGCTTAAGATGTAATGGATGTTTTTCTAGAGGTGGAGGATATGAATCTGTCATGCTAACATGGCTTATTTAGCTGTTGAATTATGTTGTTTCTGTGTTGAATCTCTGCACTTTTTGACCTTTCCTACAGTCTTTATTTAGAAAGAATAGTTGTGTAAAATCTTACCATAACCATAGATGTCCTTCTCTTCCATGTGTCATAGGTGTGGGATTTCCTGCCCTCAGGTGACTCGTACATCGGCGTCTATACAAAAGCTTTGGCTTGGCTGCTGTAGTGTGCATGGGATGTCACATGTAGGGCCATAAACCAAGGGGCCTTAAATGTACATGCACAATCCTCAGAACTTGAAGGCCAGCAGGCAGAGAATAAGGCCCAACAGGAGGTGTGCCAGTTGTTTACAGGTGTGTGACTTGGAGACCTGCTGAAATGTAGGTAGAACATGAAGGTATAAGAGCTGGGGGGACTGGTGGGTAGGAAGGAAAACTACAACATGTAAGAGAAGGACATCTATGGTTATGGTAAGATTTTACACAACTATTCTATGTCCTTCTATTCCTGTGTTGCAGTATTCTAGGTGAGGGAGCGTACCACAGCTTAAGAGGATGAGAGGGTGGTGGTAGATGCAGAGGGTTCAACAACACCCTGCAGGAGTGTTCTTGCAAATTCTGTCCTAGCTCTGGAGACTTGGCCCAATTTGTAATGCTTGGTGAAGGTGTGGATAGTGGCCCAGGTGGCTGCTTCCAAAATGGATGCTGTGTCTAGGCCTTTCAGCTCTAGTGGAATGGGCCTTGATTCCCCGTGGGGGTTCCTTTCTGTGGGGAGAGTAGCAGAAGCAAATAGCTTTCCTGATCCACCATGCAGTGGTTTGCTTGGAGACTGCCTTGCCCAGGGCTCAGGGGTGGAAGGAGACAAAGAGCTGGTTAGTCGTTCTGATGGCCTTGGTCTTGTCCAGGTAGAATCTAAGTTGTCTGTGCACATCCAGGGAGAGCAGTATCCTTTCCCCTTCATTAGTGGGTGAGGGAAAAAAGGTGGACAGATGAATGGATTGGTTGAGAGAGAGATCACTGACCACTTTAGGCATAAAGGATGGGTTGGTTCGCAAGGGCAACCTGTCTTTGTGGAAGACAGTGTAGGGAGGACAGGCCATTAGAACCTTCAGTTCTGACACTTTTCTGGCTGAAGTAATAGCCCCCAGAAGGACTGTCTTCCATGTACACATCTGTAAGGAGGAAGACCAGGCAGGTTCAAAGGGATGTTGAGTTAATTTCTCTAAAATGTATTTAAGGTCCCACGGTGGAGGGATAGGTTTCCTAGGTGGTCTCATGTGCAAGACCCCTTTAAGGAAGAGCTTTACGTCAAGCCTGGCCAGCAAGGGGGGTTCCAGGGGCAGGCAGGCTGATATGGCAGAGAGGTGTACTTTTACAGAAGCATAAGAAAGATCACTTTTTATCAATTGACATAAGTAGTTTAGAACCAGGGGAACCTCGGCGGAGCTGGGGTCCCTTCCCTTTTGCAGGCACCATTTTGCAAAGCTTTCCCATTTAGCCAGGTAAGATTTTCTGGTGGTAGGTTTCCTTGCCTCCCTTAGGACTGAAAGCACGTCCTCTGAGTAGTGGTGTCTGAAAGGAATCAAAACTTTATCACCCACAGAGTCGGAGACAACATCTGTACCTGTGGGTGTAGGAGAGTTATTTTGTCTTGTGACAGTAGGTCCACCTTGTAGGGTAACTTGAAGTGATTGCCTTTGGCTAGTTTGTGAAGTAGGGGGAACCAGTGCTGCCTTGGCCAGTAGAGAGTCACTAACAAGATTTTTGGTTTGTCCTTCTGAGTTTTCAGGCGGACTTAGTGAATCAGTAGAATGGGGGGAAGGCATAAAGGAACTTCCCCTCCCAAGAGATGCTGAAAGCATCCACTCTCCATGCTAGAGGGGAGTGGGTTTTTGAGCAGAAGTTCTGCAGTTGCCTGTTCTGGGGGGAGGCAAACAGGTCTATTTGTGGAGCATCCCACCGGTTGACTATGTCTAATAAGACCTCCCTTTTCAGCATCCATTCATGTTGAGGCGAGGATGTCCTACTCGAGATCTGCTTGGTGGTTGTCCTGTGAGGGGATGTAGACCACCTGCAGGATTAATTTGAGCCAGAAGGCCAAGTCCCATGTCAGCAGGGATAGACTGCACAGCTGATAGGTCTTTGTTCTTCCCTGCTTGTTGAGGTACCACATCACCGTGGTGTTGTCGGTGACAATTTGGAGCACCCCTGGAACCAGAAGGGGGGTGAAGGTCTATAGAGCTATGAAAACTGCTGTCATTTCCCTGATATTGATGTGTTTGGCCTGAAGAGAGGGATACCACTTTTCCTGAATCCTGAAAGAGGCTAGAGTTGCTCCCCAACCTGAATCTGAGGCATCTGTATGTATAACTTGGGTTGGGGGCGGGGGCTGTAGTGGAAGCCCTATGTTCATTTACACTTGCTGGATCCACCAGTTAATTTCTGTTTTCAGACCGGGAAGGAGGGGGATAGCCTGCTCTAGGGGATGAAGGTGTTGGGACCAAGTGGTCTTCAGGAGCCACTGTAACTTGCACATGTGCATTCTTGCCAGAGGTAGCATGGGGATGGTTGCTGCCATTAAACCCAGGAGACGAATAAAATGCCTTGCCTTCACCTTTCGGGATAGTAGAGCTTCCTGGAAGTGGGAAGTTAAAGACAGAACCTTGTCCTGAGGTAGAAAGTCCTTCGTTGTCTGTTCTGATTCTGCAGCCGAAGAAAATCTTGTCCTGGCTTGGGAACAGAGAGGTTATGGGGAGGTTGATGGTGAATCCTAGGTTCTGCAAAAGGGACATGGTGAAATTTAGATGCTTTAATAGAGCATCCTTGGACTCTGCCAGAATCAGGATGTCATCCAGATTAGGGTAAATTTCTATCCCTTGAGTTCTGCAGAAGACAATGGCTAGGCACTTTGTAAAGACCCTGGGGGCCATGGATAAACCAAAAGGCAAGGCAGTAAATTGGAAATAAGAGGAAGGGCCAGAGAAACGCAGGAATTGTCTGTGGGAACTCCTGATGGGTATGTGGAGGTAGGCTTCCTTTAGGTCTAGGGTGACCATGAAGGCCTTGGCTGGAATGAGAGGCAGCAGGGTGGGGAGAGAGCATTTTGAAGGAGGGTACCTGAAGATGTAGGTTTAGAAAGGACAGATCTAAGATGGGTCTCCAGGGGCCACCTTTTTTGGGGGCCAGGAACAGATGGCAGTAAAACCCTTTCCCTTCTTGTCCTGGAGGAACGGGTTCTATGGTGCCTAACTGTAGAAGATCTGCCAGAACATGCCGCATGAGATGGGCCTGGTTTTGGGGGAGGGAAGGGATGCCTCTTCTGGGTGGCTTCTCTTTCCAGGATAGGAAGTACCCTTTTTGGATAATGTTTAAGACCCACTTGTCTGAAGTGATGGATTGCCAAAGGGGTAGACAGTGGGAAAGGCAGGCTGAGAGGGGGATGTGGGCAAAGCAGTCACGCATTACTGGGGCCTCCTCTGTCCTGAAAGGGCTGTCTGGGTTGCTGTGGTGGAGCAGAGGATCTGGAGTTAATAGGTCTTCTGGCCCCTCTCCTGGACCTTGAAGAGGAAGGCTGTGGAGTACATCTTACAAAGATGGCTATAGCAGGGTAGTTCCTATAATACTTGGGTATGGAAGACACCAGCGGCTGCTTAATGTCCTGGAGTTCTTTGCTTTTTTCTTGTAGATTTTTACAAAGGTCAGCAGATTGTTTTCTGAACAGCACATTGTGGTCCAGAGGGGTGTCCGGGATTTTAGCCTTTAAGTCCTCTGGGAGGTTCTGGAGTCTTAGCCATGAGTACCTCCTGCGGGCTGAAGCAGATGCTACAGACATGGTGGATGCTTCTGCAGGATCGTAGCTGCACCCTATGGAGTGCCTGGCTACCTGTTGGGCCAAGGAAAGTTTGGATGAGATGCCCATCTTGCTGGGACTGCCAGGCAAGGAAGCCAGCATGGAGGAGGCTTGAGAGACCAAATCTAATGCATACTTGGTCATGTGGGTCTGATAATTTATGGCTCTGAAAGCCAAAGTAGTAGAAGTGTACACCTTTGTCCCCATCCTATCCATGTACTTACGGTCTTTGTCAGTGGGTAGCAGGGAGGCAGATGGCAGCAGTCTAGAATGCTTATATGCCATGGTGGCAATAACAGCTGGGTCCGTGAAGGGTGGCTTAACTAAGAATTTGTGGTCCTCTGGTACGTAATAGAAGCGGTCAGGATGCTTAGGGGCCGGAGGCTGGGAGTCGGGTGTCTTAGAGGCCACATTGAAGGTGTCCCAAGTAAGCAGCCAGAACAGGGGGAACTGCTGAAGGGGAGGATGATTCCACTTGTAGCAGCTCAAAGTACCTTTTTTCTGTGTCAGTCATTTGGGAAGTGTCCCATTTAAAGTAATCCTTCATCTTGGTGATGGTCTCACCAAAAGTAATGTTCTCAGGGAACAGTCCCCCTACACAGATTCCTCATCCAGAGAGTAATATTCCTGGGGGGAGGCAAGCTGGGAAACTTAAGAAATGTACTCCTCTGATGATGATAAAGAAGAGTCATGTTGTTCTTCCCTGACCTGAGGGGTTATGGATGGGAGAGAAGAAGCAGAGACAGGCCTAGGGTTCAGGAGAGGCAGGGTGGAAGTGGCTGAGGCTGAAGGCCTGCATGAGAGAGGAAGTGACGGCCTGCCAATCCAGTGTGACGTCTGAAGAGGAGGAGGTATGTTTAGTTTTCTTCTTCCTTTCTGACTGAGGGGAAGTAGGGAGTGGCCTGGTGTTGCATCTGGAGATTAGCATATCCGAAGTCTGGATTCCTGCCAAAGGTAACACCGAAACTGGTTCCCCCTCAACCTCAATGGGGTGTTGATGTCTGAGTAAGCTCCAAGGACGTGCCAGTCATCGGCTGTGAAACGGCTTCCTAGAGGGACGTTGCTGCTGTCGACAGATCCTCCGAGCTCGCCTCAACCCCTAGATTGGCAGTTGGTACATTGGAAAGCAGAGCGGCAAGGTGAAGAAGGCCTAGGAACCTTGGCCTTGTTGTACGAAGGTTCAGGTGTGGCCTACAATGCAGGATCCATCCTAAGGGCTAACCGTTTGAAGCGTTGGTTCTCGAGGTAGAGATTTAATGTGGCTAGACTGCTGCGCAAGGTCTTAGGCACAAACGATTGAAAAATAGCGCAGGAGGAGTGATCGTGTTTCCGGCCTAGGCAAAAAACACATCTGTCATGGGTGTCCTTGTGGGGTATCTGGCACCCACATTGGCACTTTCCCTTTTTTTCCTGACATCAGCTAAAGGCTACAACAACCAAGCATTAGTTAAGCAATTGTCAAAAATAAGGAAATTTGAAACCCAACTGGCTACTTATTTTTAAGATGTCACGTCTGTGAAGAAGCAATCCTATGATGCGAAAGTTGTCTGCAGCTGAAAAGTTCTGAGGATTGTGCATGCAGACGTCACATTTAAGGCCCTTTGGTTTATGGCCCTACATGTGATGTCCCATGCACACACTACAGCAGCCAAGCTGAAGCTTTTGTATAGAAGCCAACGTACGAGTCGCCTGAGGGCAGGAAATCCCACACCTAGAATACTACAACAGGAATAGAAGGACATCTGCTGTTCTCTGTTCAGTGGTGCCTAGCAGTGGCCTGTATAGTCACCAATATCTCACAGCGTAATTCCCCCTTGTAGTCCATGTAGACACTGATCACTCACAGTGCAAGTTTCTCTTAAAATACACTTACTGTCTAGACAAATTGTTTTAACTACTAGAGCATCTATTTTAGACATAACTGAGCACTGGTCATCAGGTTCCTTTTCTTATTGACCTATTCAGTGTTTAAATTTTTATTTATTTAACATTTGTTTATCAGGAAAGTCTGACTTGGAATGACCTATTTTCAGTGGATGCCTAGGGAGAAACACTCCAGACGCATGTCTTTGTAAGGTGAGAGGAAACCGGAGCACCCGGAGGAAATCCACATGAACACAGGGAGGACATTCAGAGTCCACACAGAAGGCACCACAGACAAGAAACAAACTAGAGAACCTCTTGCTGTGAAGTGACGACACTAACCACTGCACCATCCAAATTTACCTCACTCCTCCCTAGAAGATCAGCAGCCATAGATACTCACTTCCTGACTCTTGCTGTGGCTAGTCTGGTTGAGAGGGGTATTCTCTGGCATTGTGGCAGTTCCCTCATGTACCCACTGACAGCCAACCTACTGTTAATAAAACATTTTAAGTGTGCAAGGGGTGTACATACACTTCAACAATGGAGGAAAAACTCTCTCATACAACCAAAATTAATCCTACAGAGGTTGTCAGTGACACCTGCACCACACTTACTGCACAGGGTAAAAATCCTGCACATAAAACTACTTATGCTGAGGCAGTTACAGGTAACCTTTCTAAAACACTAAGACCTGCTGCACAGTACAGTCAAAGTTGGGGTCCTCAGCCATCATGCAAACACTACCCACAGCTACACATAGTGACACTGTATCTGATGCCTCTACTGCTAAGCCTTTAAGGCAAACCAGCACACAGCCAAATTTCCTGGTCATTGGGGATTAACTATAGTTAGGCACACTGATGTTCCCTTCACCAGCCAGAGAAAGGGGAGAGTCACAGTTAGCTGCCTTTCTGGAACTAGGATCCGTTAGGTCACACAGGCACTCAGGTCATTCTACAACAGGTGCCAATATGACTTTGTCATAGTCTGTGTGGGTGTTAATGACCTGAGACATACCTCCCTTGACTATATGAAGCAAAACATGATTGAGTTCACTGATTGCGTCTCAGGCAGGTATGAGCCTAGCACTGAGCAGCATACTATCTTATCCAAGCATGATGCCACATTACAAACAGAAGATGATTGCTTTTAACAATTGGTTTAGCTTCTGGTATCAGTCCAAGGAGGTACAGTATTTGATGGCCTGAAAGGTCATGCTTGGCAAAACAAACTGCTTTGTCAAGGATGGTCTGCACGTCTCTCCTCTAGGCTTTAAGATATTGACAAAGACCTTTACCACACCCATAGTGCCTTATTTAGGCAATGCCAAATTGATAAACTTCCCGACTTAATTGAACCTACAAAGGAATATCTGAGGGTGGTACTGCTCAATGTTAGAAGTCTTAACAAGAAACTCTACACCCTGCAAGCTTTCCTCTCCCTGTTGAGTGTAGACATCTGTGTAGTAATGGAGACATAGTTTAAAGTAATGGTCACCTCACTAAAAGAATCACAGGCGTAAAGCAGATGCCCTATGCTGACAGTCTAAAAAAAACTCCACCTATACTCTGTCGCATATAGTCTTCTCAGAGGCGATCTCTGCTTAACATACAAGGCCATGTCAAATCCATAGCTGGTGGACATGCTACACTTAAAGAAATCCCAATCCCTCAGAGCCACACGGTCCAGGGATCTAAACCATGTCATCACAATGAACAAAACATGCTGAAGGGATAGGTTCCTGACCCAGAGACTCCCCAGACTCTGGAAGAGACTGCCCATACATGTCAAGCAGAGCGCCTATTTGGCCCTCCTCAAAAGGAACCCTGACGATTGGATGGGAGATAGGAAATTCACCCCGGGGATCACATCAGTTGCCCTGCTAGACAGGGGTCCAGGGAAGTCAGTATTGTGGGAAGAAATAGCCAGGGAATTGTTATTGCTAGGCTTGTATAGGCCCTTGGGCTAATAGCCTAGTACCAAGCTGTGAACCAATGGAGAGTATTCTGACAGTGCAAGGTTATAATACCTTTCACACCTTTAGACCAGCTACTGCACAGGGGGGAACTAAAGGTGGAGGAGTATGTCTATATTAAAAACAACCTCACTTCTAGACTAGTTAAAGTGTATGACCCACTGGAACTCATACATGTGCAACTCACTGTAAACAGGGTCTCGCACCATATCCTTGTAAGCTATAGGTCTCCCTCCATGTGCCAGGTAAACCATGATACATTTCTCACTGTACTAGAGTCCCTCACATTCAACCTAATATGATTTTCGTTGGGATCTCAACTACCTCTCTATGGTCTGGGAATCCTACACCACTTCTAATGCACAATCCCAGCGATATTTAAACTTTGTTAATACCAACACCCTGGAACAGTTAGTCTGTTCTCCTACCAGGGGTTTAAACATCCTTGACCTTGTGTTCACTAACGTGGAGCAGCAATGTTATGCACTCAGTGTAATGCCCTCACTTGTCAGATCTGAACATAGCTTGAAATTATTTAAATCCTGGGACCCAGTGAAACCAAAAACCTTTAGGAACTATTCCAAGGCTAACCTGTCTTTACTGAGTGACACCTTGTCTAAATTCCATGCACCCCCAAACCCTGTAAATACCACAGCATATGCTAAGCTGTTTACAAAATCCCCATATTGATAGCTGTATAAAGAGATCTGTAACCACTCATATTAAGATTAAGACAAACTCAGAAGACAAGCCACCCTGTTGGAGTCACAATATCAGTCAGTTATACAAAGAAACGAAAAAAAAAATTTTGCCCCAGCATAACAGGAGCAAAGCCCAATATACTAAAAACCCCTGAACCAATCTAAACAGGCAGCTAAGAGGCTTAATTAATAATTCAGAGGCTGAATTTGAAGAAAAATAGCTTCTCAGGCAAAGGACAACCACAAAGCTTTGTACAGCTGTGTCCATAATCTCAAGTGAAATATGCACAGCTGTGACCATAATCTCAAGCGAAATACGCAGCAATGTGCAGAACGTAATGTAAGTGGTGTCACTCATACTGAACCAGAGGCCATTGTCAACCTTTTGGCCAACAGGTTCAGCTCAAATCCCCCCCCCCCACTACAGTTCAAAGGAAATGCCACATAGCATAATTCTCCCAACTATTACTAGGCACATGTTATCAATGCATTTTTCAGAGCCAAAAACAGTGCATTGATGGGCCCTGATAATATCCCAGGACACTTACCAAATAGCATGAAACATGACTTCTCTGATACATTTGAATCACTTTTCAACTGCAGCCTACAGTCAGGTTTTATGCCCAAGGAATGGAATATGTCTCCAGTCATTCTCCTGCACAAAGGAGGTCCAACCACCGATCTGGATAACTACAGGTCCATAAGTCTGACCAGCCTCACTTATAAGACCATGGAAAGAATTATCATGGACATGATGTACAAGGACTTACGTAACCTGCAAACACTGAACCCATCACAGTTCGGGTTTGTTAAAGGAAGGTCATAAATATTAAATCTGGTGGACTCCTTTGAAAGGGTCACCAAAACAATGGATGAGAGCAAGACTGTGCACACAGCTTAACTCAGCCTGGTTAAGGCTTTTGATACAGTACCCTACTCAGGCATTATAGACAAGTTCACTCACTAAATTAGGTATAAACCCTTTTATCACCCATTGAATAGCCAACTGGCTTGCTGATAGGACCCAAGAGGTCAAAATAAGTGAGGCCACCTCCACCAAGAGGCCAGTCACTAGTGGAGTCCCCCAGGGCTTGGTACTGGGCACACTCCTTTTTGGCATCTATTTCTCTGAAATGGAAGGAAATGCTGAAGGTTTATGGCTGACTAAGTTTGCAGATGACTACAAGCTGGGGTTCATCATCAACTCCCCTGCACACACTAGCATTCTTGAAGAAGGCCCATCTCTAACTAACAAAAGGAACAAAAAGCCATGGTCTTAAACTCAATGTTAAGAAATGCATAATTGTACCTTTTGGGAAGTCAACCATTCTGGCTAATTACCATGTTGATAGTACACGCTGAAGAGTTGACCCAGTGGTCAGGGATCTAGGTAAACACATAGATAGCGGCCTTCCCTTCAGCCACCACTGTGGTAAGGAAATCCTTTTTATGTTGTGTAAATTTATAAGTAATGGCATGGCATCTAGATCCAAAGACATTATTGTCCTGCTGTACTTTGCCCTTATCAGACCAATCATAGAGTACAATGCTCCCTTCATATGTACCTGACCAGGTATATGCAACAACTAGAACAACCTCATAGGTTCCTTATAAAAAGAATACAAGGCATAGCAAACCTGCCTTATTGAGACCACCTTAAAGCCCTTTCCCTCTACTCAGTCTCCTATAGATTGCGGAGGGGTGATCTATGCCTGGCTTATAAGGCATACACAAACCCCACACTTATGAATCTCCTACATATTGGTAAGTCAAAGAGCACTAGAAGTACAAGGTCTAGGGACCTGCATTTTGTCTGTGACTTAAACAGAACATGCTGGAGAGAGAGGTGTCCGATTCTCCTATGGGACAGGCTTCTCATCCGTGTGAAGCTGAATTTATCTATTACACAGTTTAAGCACAACCTAGTCAAGTGGATGGGGAATAGGCAATTTAAACAAGGCCTACCACCCATGTCCTTTATGATCAGAGGTAGCTTATAAATGCCTGGCCCTTGTTGTCCTATTTGGATACAGGCCATCAGTATTCTTTTGGGAAAAACTTGGCCAGGCTTGAAAGACCCCCTTTAGCCTTTTAACAATCTATGAAGAAGGTTTATGTCCTTTAACTAGGTGTCAGGAACTGTTTGCTCAGTGTGCAGTAATATGAGGTCAAGGGGGGTCGGATCTTTCATGGCTGAAAGGCTAGACACAGATAACAATGGAGGAGTCTGTGAGAGACTGAGTACAGGGAAAGGGCGGCCAGTCTGTCTGGATAACTGAGGCTGTAGAGGCCATTATCCTTTTTAGTCAGGAATCTTGGAGGTCATTCAAATGGACTGATATGTTTAGACAAATACTTGCCAAAAATAGCACGATATTGAATAGTAGGTCTGATAAGAGATGGGTAAAGGAGCAGTTAAAGCTTCTTCAGGTAGGGAGTAACTGCCTTTGGAAACTGGATAAGCCAACAGGGATTTCAAACTACTACAGAAAAGTGATGAGCGAAAGGTAAGCAATTATCTACAAGAGTATCTAGATCCCTTACAGTAGTGCCAGACTGATATGTCATTTATGTGGTATGATGTGGAAATGTTTTGTTTAAAAGAATGAACTATACTGTTTTTTTTTTTTTTTTTTTTTTTTTTTTTACAATGTTTGAGTCTGTTGTCCTTGCATCAGTTGTTAACATAGAGTATTCCATTTTGAAGCAGTTGCGAGTCAGTGGACGAATGAATAAGAGCATCAGTTGTTCTGCAAATTTAGATGACCATGGGCCGGTGGTCGGGTATTAGACTGAAGTTCTGAAAAATGATGGGAATCTCCAGGACCTGCCCAAGTGCAAACCATCCCTTAGTGCTTTGTGTGCTCTTTGTCAAGAGAAAGATGGCTGATAATTTTCCCACTCCCATCCTCACTGAGAAGTAGTGTTTCTTCTTCTAACTGTCCTGGGCTTCTCCCTCTAACTGCCTTTACCCCTTGGGTGTAACCCAGGCAGTGCTGACATCATGTCCTTTGCTTCACATACAGAGGAAATCTCATTTGGAGTTGTATTCTGTAGGATAAGTGACAAGTTTAAATGGGTAGTCAAAGAAGTTTCACACTTCATCAGGAAATATTTTGATTTACTGAATCTAGATACTTCTAAACCTGTGACGGTTCCTCTGGTTTTGGGAGCTCTAGAGGACAGATTCTTACCCATCTCTAAACAACTGGACACTCAACACCCTGCTTCCAAGAAGCTTACTGTGTTTTATAAGGTCCTGGAGCCCTGCAAGTTGTTTTACACAAATCCTGTGGTGGATCCAGCATTGGTATCTGTGGATCCAGAGAGGCGCGTTCATACTCCTACCTGCACCGATGTCTCTCCCAAAGACAAGGAAATGAGTGCTGGGCTGATTTAGGAATAATGTGCACATTGTTGCCACTCTGACATTCAAAACCATTAGCTGTTGGGCGCTTACAACCAACTTTCAGATTGCTCTCCTGGATCAAATGAAGAAGGTGTCTGATAGAGATATGAGGATAGAACCATTGGATGTCACCCATTCAGTCCATTAGTCAGTCAGATGAGTTCATCAGATGCAGTTATACCATGTATGCAGCATCCAGGGCATCAGCATATGGGGTCAGTGATTGAGATGTGCCAGGCTGAGGCCTTCCAGGGCATCAGCATATGGGGTCGGTGATTAGGATATGTGCCAGGGTGAGGCTACAGTCAGTCAGGGAATGCCAAAATACAGCTCCTTAATATTTCTGTAGATAAAGAGCTGCTGTTTGGGAACCCCACCGTTGCACTATTCAAAACCTGGGGGGGGAATGCGGATGCAGTAAGTGAAACAGACTTTTCATTCCCCTGTGCCCAGAGTATGATAGAAATTTCTCATCATAGTCTTGAGTTGTACAGCTGCAAGCATGGAAGAAGTGTGCAAACCAAAAGTAAGAAAGGCAGGTATAAAGAAATGACAGACCAGAAGGGAGAGTTTGGGGGCCACCCAGGGCCCTATACTTCCTGGAGAACAGCCATAACTTCCTGGATCTTCTCCCTCCCCCTTCCCACCCACATCTTCAATCCATCCCACATATTCCAAAGACAGCAGGAGAAGTAATCCAGTGTGCAGGAAAATGGGGAAAGTAAATAAGTAAGTTCTAGAAGTCATCTCTCTTGGGTATAAACTTTGGTTCTTAGAAAATAAAGATGCCTTTTATTCCACCTAGACCAACTGCATCTACTCTGCTGAGTTCAGCAGGATCTCCTACAACAAGGAGTAATAAAACCTGTGCCAAAACAGGACCAAAGAAGGAATTCTACTCAACACTCAGAATGGGACAGTCTGTGGAAGTCCTTCCTGAAGCTGTCCAGGCAAAATATATGACTAAAGGTCCCAAAATTCAAGATGCTGACATGAAAATCCTTCTTAACACTCCTGCTCCTTTAGCCATTGATGGTTACCCTAGATCTGTAGGAAGCTACTGCACTCCGGGTTTTTACAGAGTACCTAGCTTCTGTAATTAGAACAAACACCATTCACATTTACCCCTGCTTGAACAACTGCCTAATCCAGGCACAACCCCCATGAGGAAGTAGAAGGCAGCTACAATTCAACATGAACTGCTTTCAAAACCTGGGCTTTTAGTGAAAAACTTCAAGTAAAAACTCTCTGCTTGAAGCAAGGAATTGCTGTAAAATGGCTTCCTAAACAATCCATCCATTATCATTTTTAGATGTATGGATTACTAGATTAAAGAAAACATCTGCACATGTAATCTGAATTTTTAAAACTAAGATGAATCCATTCAGATGAATTAGACCATCTGTCCAAGGCTGATAAACTTCATGACCGAGTTGCTCAGATGGGATATAAAGAAGAATTTATTATACAGGTTAGAACCTCTAAAGAGAAGTTGGGTGGAAATTATTGTTATTTTATACACAACACACAAGGGACTAATTCAGGTTTATTATTAGTTACCACCTATAGAGTTAATGTTAACATGTTTATGGATATCACAGATATTGAAATATTGTGCTAAGTGACGATGAAGTTGGAACATAGCGAACAAGAATTGTAAATTTGTTTTTAGAGAAGCTAAAAACCTATTGATTATTTTGCCAGACTAAAAATATATTTCATTACTGTACAAAGTTATTTACATAATGTTATACTAAGGGGCTGTTTTCCTTCTGGTAACTGCTTGTTATTAGAAATACATAATTCATGCAACTGGTACTGTTCAGTTTTTTCTGTAAAACAATTGATCACTTGTAAGAATGAATGGGTGATTTATATGTCCATGTGTTCTTGTATTGCAGTTTATATAGGAAAAACTTCTAGGATGTAAAAGTTAAGGACGGCCGAACATTTTAGTGATATCAGGGTTGGCTGTGACACTAATGCTGTACTAAATCTGGAGCAAGATTCATGTTTATTGAACTGGAAGGTTTAGTTAAGGGTGTGATTACTGTAGGTGCATTATTTTCTCCTGAGTTAAGTTAATATTTTTGAATTTGCATTGTTTTGTATCCATCCAGAAAGGAACTGCAGTTCATTAATACCTATGAACATACTACCGCAGATGTACTTAATCGTGTTTAATTTCAGAAGCTAAGCATAGCTAGCATTTAGATACGACACTGCCTCAGACACTAGGGAACCATGGGTGCTTTGTTTTCACCAAAGTTAAATGACTATTTTTGAATTTATGCATTGAAGTGGCATCCCACACGGCTCAGTCCTGGGACCTCTCCTGTTCGGTATGTATTTCTCGGAGGTACAGGCCAACACGGAAGTACTGTGGCTGACCAAGTTTGCAGATGACTGCAAACTGGGCACTATAATCGACTCTCCAGCCCAACACAAGCATCCTCCAAAAGGGCCTCATAGAAACAGACAACTGGTGCCAGAGCCATGGCCTCAAGCTAAACGCCAAAAAGTGTATAGTCATCCCCTTTGACAAAAACAAAGTGCCCACAAATTGTCACATGGGTGGCAATCCATTAAGTACAGAAGAAGTAATTAGGGACCTGGGGACCCAAGTTGATAGCAATCTCTCATTTGACAACCACGTGGCCAAAGTGGTTAGAAAAACATTTTATATAGCCCACCTAATCATGAAGGGATTCACATCTAGATCAGGGGAGGTCATCGTGCCTCTTTACTCATCCCTCATCAGGCCCATAATTGAGTACAATGCCCCTTTTGGGATATACCAGTAAGTCCAATAACACGGAAACTGTTCACCAAATGCCAGAAAGCACACTTTATTAAGAAACTCCAAAAACGTAAACGCTTTTCAAAAAAAACCCTATGCGTTTTCGTCCACATAAACACATGAGACTTCATCAGACAAAAAAAATCATCACAAGTGGCTCATTAAATACTTCCATAAAATTTAAAACAACCAATAAAAATTCATTACATCATGTTCTCATCAAACTAGAAAAAAGGCTCATTATATACAGAATTGCAACTAAATAAAAACCTTCAACAACCATACATTCTTATTAAAACCATTAAGAATCTATCTGTATGTCAATATATTCATTTACAATGTGATATATGAAACTTTTCAATGAATAAATAAGAAAATAAAAATCAAGGTATTAATTAAAAAATTCATTCCTTTGTTAAAAACTCATAAGTGTTTTTACTTAGCACCATCTGCTGGTCTTGGGGAGCTATTACTAATACCATCTATATTCTAGCTGCTCTCAATTTTAACACAGAGGCTAGTGAGATGTGCTCATTTAGACCAGGGAAACTTGTCGCTTCTAATAATATTTGCCACCATAATTCTTTAAATTCCAACCATTCCTCCCATGGACCTCCTCTCATTTCCTTCTTAACCTGTTCAAGCACAAAAAAAGAAAACTTTGAATCCTCACATATTTGTGTATGCTTAAATAGAGCATTTGTTTCTTTTTTTCTGGATATCTCGTAAGTGTGTTCATAAATTCTTTTTTTCAACGCTCTTTCTGTCTTACCTACGTAATATGAATTGCATTGTGAACACTTAGCCAAATATACCACCTTCTGCGACTCGCAGTTGTAATATCCTGTGCTGTTAATATTAATATCTCTAGCTGTTAAGAACACCTCACTATTATTGCTGACATATTGACACTGATTACAGTGACCACACTGGTATGTTCCCTTCCTTTCATTAGGTATACCTGCTTTATTTAGAATATTATTACTGTTATTCAATGTATTATATTCCAGTAACTTTTTTATGCTTCTACCATTTTTATAAACTATTTTGGGAGTATCTTTTTTAATGTTCAAAAAATCAGAAAACGATATAAAATTGTCCCACTCCCTCTGAAAAATCTTTTTCACTCTAAGATTAAATAAATTGAACTCCATTACCAAAGCTGATTTATATAGACCATCCCCTGTATTACTACTTTTGTTAATATCAACCAATTTTTCAGCATTATTCAATGGATTAGTATTGTCCATCATTATACCCTTTATTGGCTTATATTTAGTTAATCTATTCTGCTCCACCTCTCTTCTAATATTTGTAATGAACTCCAATGGATAACCCCTAGCCAAAAACATCCCTTCCAAAGTGTTGCATTCCTTAAAAAAATCTTCATTCCTACTAGTCATGCGACACCCCCTCACAAACTGCCCCTTGACAATATTCTTTTTACAGTGTGGGGGTGTGCACTAGTGAAATGCAAAAAGGAATTACAAAAAGTACTTTTCCTGAAAACTTTGGTTTCTAGATCCATATTATTCATATTTTTGTATACTTCAACATCCAGATATTGTAAGCTATCAGTAGACATGGTATATGTAAACTTTAAAAACTTGGTGGTGTTCTGAATGTAATTGAAAAATTCCATAAATTTCTCACCACCTCCTGTCCAAAAGATCACAATATCGTCCAAAAATCGCCTGTAGAGCGACCAATATTGATTGTACACAGAATTCAAAACAAAATTTGATTCCCACGCTGCTAGCACAATATTAGCGTAAGTGGGGGGCGCATGCCGCACCCATTGCTACGCCTCTTGTTTGCTGATAGTATTCTCCATTGAATAAAATAAAGTTGTACTTCAATACTACAGCAACTAATTCCACAACAGCTGTTTTTTCTAAATGCGCGAGTGTATTATCCAGAAAAACCATGTCTTCAAACCACCTCATCCCCTCAAGGTGGGGTATACTTGTAAATAAGTCAATAACATCTATTGTAATAAAAATAAGGTCTTTAGTGAACAAATCGGGGGTAATGTGCCTCAGCAAATCCCAGGAGTCTTTTAATATATATTTATTTGTATTACAAATATGTTTTGTCATGATATCCACATATTTAGCCAAGGGAAGCGTTTTAGAACCATCAGCTGCTACTATTGGTCTTAATGGGGGGTCACAGACATTCTTATGTACCTTTGGTATACCAAAAATTATAGGTATCCTAGGTTTAGGTACATAAAAAAATTGATGCAACTTAACATCAATAATACCTTCCAATACCATGTTATCAAGTATGGTATCTATCTTCTGGTATGCCAGATGTACCTCGTTCAGGGATACTATTCTATATTTACTATCATCTCCTAGTATATTATTCATTTTACCTTCGTAGATAATATTCTCCATTATAACCACCCCTCCTCCCTTGTCTGGCTTCATAATTCTGATTTGGTTATTATACCTCAAGTCATTCAAAATCTTGGATTCTTCCTCTGTAAGATTATATTCATTTATATTGTATTTGAATTCATCTCTAATTTTCTTTTCTAGGACTGCATCCAAGTTCTTTATTTGAGAGTGGTAAGGGGGGTTATATGTACTTTTTCTTGTAAGCATAGAATATTGAGAATCAGACTCACAAACCCTAGGGGTTAATGTAACTTGCAAATTAATCTTCCTAAGAAACAGCTTCATATCTATTATGGTTTGAACTAGATCACCCTTAGTATTAGGAATAAATTTAAAACCTTTACTAAGAACATCAAAATGTATTTTGTTGATAGGAATATCACTAAAATTATATATGGAGAAATTCCTAAGTGTATAAGTGGTGCCTGTTTGTAAAATCCCATCTTCCAACACCGGGTAAACTGTACGCGGTGAAGGGAAGGTCATAATCTGTATAGGAACAACAGTCTGAGTAGGGGTACTGGTAGGTGTGGGGGTAGGGGTGTGTATAGTCCTATCTAATACCTCCCTCTCCCCCTTCTCCCTCCCCTCTGCTGAAAATTCTGAAAACGTTGTTTGTTGCCACCATATTGTTGAACCTCTTTCATCAAGGGTGGGAATTCAGTGTCATAATCTCCCCTATAATATTCTTCACCATAAGTTGTTCTCAAATTGTTGTACTCAGTACCCTTGTTAAACCTAATTCTATTGTTATGTTCCCATTTTCTAGAGGGTGGCTTTGGGTAACTAACATTGTTTTGATAATCCTCCACATCCCTTTTTAATTTATTTATCTTCCTTTGTTCCAACACAGTGCTTTTAGCATCAATATCCGATCTAATACTAAAATATCTATCTTTTTCACATTTAATTTCAAATAGTATATCATTTTTAACAAAACCATCTAAAATCACAATTTCCTGTTCAAGATCTTCCAAAATCCTGTTATTCTCTTTTATAATGAGCCTAAGTATTTCAAGACCACATTCATTAAAAACATTTAACAACTCCTTATGAAATAATGTACCAGGTTCAACATTATTAGGGTACTTCCAAACCCTCAACCCCTTTGGTACAATTTTCTGTTTGATACATTCAGTAAGGTAACAATTCTCAATGTTAAGCGTTTTGTATTTATGCATGAGTCCAGACAATTTTTCAATTTTCAAAACATAGGAGTCACCATCAACTGGTGCACCTTCCTCCGCATGAACAAAATTTAAATTGACAGGGCATTTAAGCCATTCCTGAATATTAGTAATGTTAGAAACAGTGGGAACAGTACCTGAGACATTACAGTTTAAACAGTTCTCCTTAGTACTCTGTCCAATGGTCGTTGCCCGTATATGGCTATTACTATGCCGTTCACTCGATGTATGCAACACCAAAGGAGTATTGGCAGGATTGAAGTCGCTACCATTCGGTTCCGCTTCTTCCGTTGGAGTGGGGCTATGTTCAATATTATGTCTCTTTCTCTTGTGTTTGTAAAGCCCGACTCTATCCGTCCCTTCGGACATGATGTCAACATCACTAGGTCTCCTGCCAATCAACGAAGCGCAAAGTGGAGTGAGGAGCTCAATTAGCTCAGTAAGTTGTCCGATCAGTTTACGGGACTGTCCCACCTCCTCCCGGCTCAATGTAGGTGAACTGTTCTCCATGGCAGGGCGCCGCAACCAACACAAACCACAAAAAGGCGCCCAAATTCAAAAGGGTAAACCAGTAAGTCCATTAACACGGAAACTGTTCACCAAATGCCAGAAAGCACACTTTATTAAGAAACTCCAAAAACGTAAACGCTTTTCAAAAAAAACCCTATGCGTTTTCGTCCACATAAACACATGAGACTTCATCAGACAAAAAAAATCATCACAAGTGGCTCATTAAATACTTCCATAAAATTTAAAACAACCAATAAAAATTCATTACATCATGTTATCATCAAACTAGAAAAAAGGCTCATTATATACAGAATTGCAACTAAATAAAAACCTTCAACAACCATACATTCTTATTAAAACCATTAAGAATCTATCTGTATGTCATATATTCATTTACAATGTGATATATGAAACTTTTCAATGAATAAATAAGAAAATAAAAATCAAGGTATTAATTAAAAAATGTATTCCTTTGTTAAAAACTCATAAGTGTTTTTACTTAAATAGCACCATCTGCTGGTAAGGTATATCCCTTTTGGGATATACCTTACCAGACACCTGCAGCAACTGGAAAGACCCCAAAAGTACCTCACCAAGAGGATCAAAGGGCTCAAACAGATGCCATATTCTGCCCGGTTAAAGAAACTCCAGCTCTACTCAGTGGCATACCGCCTGCTCAGAGGCAATCTGTGCCTGACGTATAAAGCCATGTCCAACCCGGAATTAATGGACATGCTGCACCTCAGAAAATCCAAATCCCATCAAGCTACGCGCTCGAGAGACTTGAACCTCAGCACTGAAATAAATAGGACATGCTGGAGGGACATATTCATAACCCAGAGGCTCCCTTCACTCTGGAATAAAATCCCAGTCCAGGCTAGGCAGAGTCCCTCATTGACTCTCTTCAAGAGGAATCTTGATGAGTGGATGGGGGATCGTAGGTTTACCCCCGGGTATCACTTCTGTGTCACTGTTAGACAGAGGCACAGTATACTAACCTCGAAAAAAGGGCATAGCAAAATTAATTTAAAATGGGTGGCGAAAGCGAAACACACTCTGGCTAGGCTTATAAATGCCCTAGGGCAGATAGTCTAGTATGAACCTATGAAACTGTATGCTGTCTAAATGATCGTTAGATGTCAGCATTTACTGCTTTTCACTATGAAAATATAAAAAAATTGTGTTAGCATAGATCAAAATTTTTGTTTACTCAATGGCTTTTTTAAATGCATACTCCTTTATCTGTATAGTTGCATCTTTCTGAATGATCGTGAGACTATACATGCACAGGCGTGTGTGTGTGTTTCTCTTTGTTTCTGTTTGTGTGTGTTTCTGTGTGTGTGAGAGAGAGAGACCCCTTGTGGGCTGGCTTTTAATACCGATGAAGGTTATGTAGTAACTGAAACCAGTTTGACACTTTGAAGATCCTAAAATTGTTACTGCCATAATTAAAGCATTGTAAAATCACTCACAATGGGTTATTCATTCATCTTCCTGCAGAGGGAGCTGTTTTTTCAGCATTTTCAGTGGTTTTCCTTGGTCAAGAGGAGGAGAAATTATGTGCGACTTCTTTGGTTGGATTGCTAAGTTCATCCTGCATCTTTTCTGTCAGACCCTTATGGAAATGGTTTAGTAATATGCACAGGCTACTGTCCCAGTGGTCTTCTCCATCAGTTGCCTAACCATTTGAATGAAAAGTTAACATATTATATGCTGTGGGTCCCCTTCTCTTTTAATATCATTATTAACAATCTACACTCCGCCTCTGAGCAAGTAACCGTAGTATAATATGTAGATGATGCTACACTCATCTGTTCTGCTGAGATGTTGCCCTCACTGCAAAACATCACACAACAAACCTTCTTATCCACCAAATCCTGGAAAAGATAACTCCAATTTACTTGTAAACCCCAAACAAGACAAAACTAAACATTCATTCCACATTCTGTCACGTAATAACACAAAAAGAGAATGTGTCTTTGAAACCAAACTCCTCTGAATATTAATCAATGATCATCTGAAATATGATTACCACCTCCTCCAAGTCATCAAAAGAAACAAATTAGGAGACTAGGCTGTAGAGTGAAAACATTTATTACTGACCACTCCATAAAATCAATAGTAAAAACATTCCTACTCCCATCCCTACTTTATACATTACCTTTCTTTGCTAATCTTGACTCGGCACTAAAAAGCAAACTAGAAATGGCCTGCAATGAAATTGCCAAATTTGTAGCAAATACCCCCAAAAGACTCACCACTGCATATCCCTAAAATATCTTAACTGGCTTCAACTTCCACACATTGCCTTAACTACTCACAACTCAGTATAGCCTCAAACTGATGTAGTGGCCTAAAAATGTCCATCACTACATGATACAGTGTAACCTTGTAATGCAACCAGAGCCCTCAGGTCCAACACTACATCACAAAATCAAATAATTCTGCTGGTGACTCACTTTTTTCTTATGTTACAAAATTCTGGCTCACCATCCTCTTAGAACTAAGACAAATAGATGCACTTGTTGTGTCGGTTAGGGGTCGCCACAGCGGAACTCCAGTCCGCTAATGATTGGCAGTAGATTTTTACGTGCCGAGTTGCCAGCTCTGACGTACAACCTTCAACGAAGGTACGCCCATTCATACATGTCTCCACACAGAAAACGGTTTAGCTGAGAATCACAGGACAACTTCTTACTGTGAGGCGACAACGCTACCGCAGCATCACCATTTAAACTATCACTGAAAAAAAACACTGATTAGATAACTGGCTGTACTCCTGCACAACTCCAGCATATGAATACTACTGTCAAACACGTCTCCCTCCCGTATGTAGATAACCTTTTAACACATACGTGTCCATCCTTTTCCTGTTCCCATCTCGCCCAACGTCTCCATTTCTGTACCTCTGTCTCATGTTCCACTGTCCCTCCCGTATGTAGCTAACCTTTTAACACATACATGTCCATCCTTTCCCTGTTCCCATCTCGCCCAACGTCTCCATTTCTGTACCTCTGTCTCATGTTCCACTGTCCCTCCCGTATGTAGATAACCTTTTAACACATACGTGTCCATCCTTTCCCTGTTCCCATCTCGCCCAACGTCTCCATTTCTGTACCTCTGTCTCATGTTCCGCTGTATAAAACAAACATATTCCCTGTTCCCATCAGAATCTCCATTTCTGTACCTCTGTCTCATGTTCCGCTGTATAAAACAAACATGTTTGTATCAGAATCTACAATCTCCTCTACAAACTATAACCTACTTACATTAATTCTGAAAACTCCATTTTTTACAATAGTTAAATGGCATTACATCTTAATATATTTCTAATATGTCTATACACCTGTATCTCTGCCTAGCACCTGTATATATTTAATTTACATACATACTGTGATTGACATTTCAACTGTACATTCTAAACTGTACATACACTTTTAATGTGCATACATATGTGATTAACAATGAAAAATGGCACTATATATGTAAAGTGAATATCTTCTGTGTTTTCTAATTATAAAAACTGTACAGCCTTGTTTTCTCCTTGTACAATGAAAAATTCCAATTCTGTTACTTTATGCACATAATTTGTAATGTACTCTGTACTTTTATATGTAATAACTGGAGCTTTTCTCTTCGGACCTCTGCTGAAAATGAGATGCATCCCAGCTGTACTTTTCCAGTAAACTAAGATAAATAAATAAGTAGCAGGTGAACTTGCTACTGATTTCATAATGTACATACCTAAAACACAAGTGTATTTTGTACGGTTTCTCCAAAACTAACATTTTAATTGTTACACTTAAGAGAATCTCTGGCAAAGCTAGAATGCATGTAAAATACTGTTGACTTTTTACCAACTTAGTTGTACATTGTTCAATCACCATTCTTAATAACTGATTAAACCAGATAAGCATAGATACCTTTTCTTCTTTTATAGCATTATAGACAAAGAGGTATTGCTCTGACAGTAATGTCCTTGTATGATTGGCAGGTGCTGGAGAACCTGAGGAAGATGAATTGTATGAAAGTGCTGCCATTGAAACAAACTGCATCTACCGTCTCCAGGAAGACAAACTTGTGCCTTATGATGAATTCTGGGGCAAAATCCCTAGCTGCTCGATGCTGAATTCCAAAGAGGTAATAAAATGTTAAAACAACAAGAAAAACATAAGCAGACTAAGTGACTAGTAGTAGGCCTAGTAAAGGGCCAGTAAGAGCACTACACAGTGGGCAGTACGGCTACTAAATGGACCTTGGGAAGACGTTTGACCATTAGGAAAGCCACTGAAGGATTCACAGGAGAACATGACTGATGGGAGAGTTACAGAAGGAAATATATCACAGTTAAACTTAAGGGAAAACTCAATAGTTATTTATACAGAGACTCTTTTTGGACCATTGGCAGTGATATCGGCATGGTATATTGGAGGTCTACGGTTCTAGTCCCAAATGAGAGTTAATGTTATTCTTTCACTTCCTTTCATTATAGGACAAATCGATAAGGCTACAGACCAAGTGGTATGATTGTACATAAACAGAAGGAATTGTAGGAGTACTACATGGCCAAGATAGGGTTACTTAAGGAACTGTAGGAGTACTACATAACCGATGGTACACAATGATGGTAGGGTTACTACAGGTCTGATCAGGGTTTGTGTAATGGTTAAGGTGTTTACCTCATAGACAAAAAATACAGGGTTTGATTCTCAGGATGGGAGGTTGGAATAATGGTTAAGATGTTTACCTTACAGACACAAGATGCAGGGTTTGATTCTCACATATGGTAATTGAATAAAAAATAAATTGCAGTATCTGTAGGAGTACCAGCACTTTATTAACAAGACAATGACTTCAGTTAGCGCTTTCTTCTCCCTTCACTTTGAGACTTCTTCAGACTAAAATTCATTGTTCATTACATACATTAAATACCCATTCTTGGGATACATCACCCAACAACATCCAATCTAAGTTAAGAAGCCTAGTCACATGATAAAATAGGCTAAATTAAGAAAAAGCCTAGTCACATGATAAAATAGGCTAAATTAAAGAGAAATAAAACTTCTATAAAAATTCTAAAAAAGTCAGTGTTTTAACCCTTTTCTTTTTAAGTATATAACAAATTCCTCTCTATTATTGAGACCAGGGAAAAAAGATGCATTTAATTTAACTTGCCAACAATACTCTAGCCATCCCAGTTCTTCCTCTATGTTAATAATATTCTTGGTGTTACTCAGTGCTTCTATTAATAAACATTTAAATTTAACTTTGCATTTACATTCTTTATAGTGTTGACACATAGCATTCTTTTCATCTCCATTGGCAACAGCATACTTATGCTCATAAATTCCTCTGTTGAGCTCCCTGGTAGTTCTTCCCACATAAAAAGCATGACAATCCATGCACATTAATAAATAAACTATATTTTTACTCTTACATGAAAAGCTTCCTGGTATTCTGACTACATAGTTTCCCACTTCAATTTCACTAGAGTCCGTATACAAATAATTGCACATATTACAGTTGAAACACTTATAATGCCGCGGTGGTGCAGCGGTAGTGTTGTTGCCTCACAGTAAGAGGTTCTCCCGTTCGATTCTCGGCTGGAGTGTGGGGAGGGAGTACCTTCTGTGTAGAGTCTGCATGTCCTCCCCGTAGTTGGGTGGCATTCGTAAGACATGCATAAATGGGCGTGCCTTCGTTGAAGGTTGGACGTCGAGCTGGCACCTCGGCGTTTGTGAAAATCTGCTGCCAATCATTAGTGGACCGGAGTTCCGCTGTGGCGACCCCTAACTGGGAAAAGCCGAAATACAAACAACAACAGTTGAAACACTTATTAATTCCTTTTTTACCTTCAAATTGCATTTTTTTATTCAGTTTACTGTGAAGTAAATATTTATAATTTGTAGCTCTCTTTTGTACAAACCTGGGCCCTGTACCTATCTTTTTAATAATTTCATTATTAGCTTTGAAAATACTCCAATTTCTACTAATAATACTTTTTATAGCTTTAGAACCAACACTATTTTGCACTGCTAGTGCTGCCTTATTCTCTTCTTTTTGTACCATCACATTTAGGTACTTTTCTTTCATCTATTTCATTCTCTAACAACTTGTTCATATCCTTGTTAGGATACCCTCTACATTCCATTCTTTTACAGAAATGTTCAGTTTCTTGTACGAAAACATGATCATCTTTAGTAAGATTACTTATCCTTTTTAACTGGCCCTTAACAATCTTAGATTTTGTTTTCTTGGGATGGAGACTAGAATAATGTAAGCACATGTTCTGAAAAATCTTTCTTATAAATTGTAGATATCAACCTAGAATAAAACAAAATCACACAGCTGAAAATAAGGACCACATCGTTTACTGCAAAAACACTCAGTAAAAATCACAATGTTAGCTCTTTCGTAAGGTACACAGACCAAACTTCATCCAACAAAGTGAATTAAAATACACTAGGCATTTATATACAAGACCACACCCCCACAGTCATTAATTATTAAAGTATCACTAACATATAAACTAATCAATTGACTTAAAAATACTATAGCTTTAAATAAATTACAAAAATAAACTTTCATATTACACTAAAGAACTGTATGTTATAAAAAAATATATATATATAACAATATTCACAAATATATATGCATATATGTATAAATATATCAAAAATCATCACAACAGATGACATGACAAAATAATTTGATATAACATAAATTCATACCGTATACAAAAATATAATATATATTTATATATATAAAAAATTGATTATATATGTATATGAAAAATAAAATATGAAAATAAAAATAGATATAAATATCTATGCCTATTGTCTTTATAAATAGTAAGATCTAAATAGTTAATTCTGTGCATGTCCTAATTATGAATGCATTTAAATATGAACATACATTATTAATATATTTCAGGAAATCATTTAAGATATCAATAGACCCTCTCCAAATTAAAAAGACATCATCAGTAAAGCGAACCATCTTTAATATATATTCATTATATTCACTACTGATGATGTTAGCCATCTCCCAAGCTCGCATAAATACATTGGCATAACTGGGAGCTAAAGCTGCTCCCATAGCCACTCCGTAAATCTGAACATACAATTGTTCATATAACTCCAAATAGTTGTAACTTAATATCTGGTCTCAATAATAGAGAGGAATTTGTTATGTACTTAAAAAGAAAAGGGTTAAAACACTGACTTTTTTAGAATTTTTGTAGAAGTTTTATTTTTCTTTAATTTAGACTATTTTATCATGTGACTAGGCTTTTTCTTTAATTTAGCCTATTTTATCATGTGACTAGGCTTCTTAATTTAGATTGGATGTTGTTGGGTGATATATCCCAATAATGGATATTTAATGTATGTAATGAACAATGAATTTTAGTCTGAAGAAGTGTCTGAGAGTGAATGGAGATTAAAGTGCTAACTGAAGTCATTGTCTTGTTAAAGTGCTGGTAATCCTACAGATACTGCAATTTATTTTTTATTCTGTTTTCTGACAGTAATTTGCTTTTGCTGTGCTGCTTTTTGCTAACATATGGTAATTGGCTAGGCCTAAAATTGCCCTCCAAGGGTAGTTAGCCTAGTACTAATCTATTAACCTATGAAGTGTAGGAATATTACATGACCGATGGTAGGTTACTAAACGAACTCTACTAGCACTGCATGACTGATTATACAGTCTACAAAACAAAGCGCAGCACGGTTAACAAAGTGCAGCACGGTTAACAAAGCGCAGCACGGTTAACAAAGCGCAGCACGGTTAACAAAGCGCAGCACGGTTAACAAAGCGCAGCACGGTTAACAAAGCCCAGCACGGTTAACAAAGCGCAGCACGGTTAACAAAGTGGAGCTGTTATTTCTGATACAGCTGTGATTTGGTTGTCACACGGCCAAAAAGAAAATGTATGCGGATGCTGCTGTAAATAATCCTGACCTGATAAGTGGAGCCTCTGCAGCATTCAGAATTTGAGTTATCATAGCAACTGGAACTTTGTGGGCCTGAGACACAGCATTCACTGTCAGAGACATTGCAGTTTTAGAAACAAGCTTCTAAAAAGGAGTAGTGATAGCAACAGAGAGAGAAGGGAACTGTAAGTCAAAGTGTCACGTTCTGACAGGATGCAAGCCTTCAAATGACGATGTGGTGGCACTTCCTAATGGGCTGTTCTGTGTGGTAACCTGAGTAACTGACATCATAGTATCTCTTCTGAAACACGAAGAATTAGTCTTCTTTATGGTCAGAGAAACGGGCTCATTTATTGATGCGACTGTTGTTGTACAAGAAGAATTGTCTTGGAAATACAGGTCCAGGTAAAGCATCGTGGCACTTGAAAAATTAACTGCGATTCATATACAAAAACAACTCGTTTCAAAACTTCAAAGTACACTTTCCGGGGTGGGGCATGGGAGCTTTGCCCCGCCCCACAAACATCAGGGGCTTTGTCCCCACACACAACCCTTCTTAACTACACTGTCAGATTATGTTGTCTTGAGGAAGGCTATATGAGCACATGCATGGTGTGAAGAAAGGTAACGTCTGTAATTCCCTTTTTAAATGCATTAGTTTCAAGGCCTTGTTTTAATTTTTTATTTTTTTTTGTTGAAAAAAGTAAAAGATATTTGGGGAGTACCTTGAAAGGAAGAACTTTAAGTGCAAGAACTGAGATGGTCACCCACCACCTTTCCATGATTAAATGTGTGAGCTGTTCTACTGGGAGTGTTTGAAGTTACAATGTTTCAATGTGTAGGTTTGGTTGCATTTTACGAATGACACATGTTAAATATATTGTGCCTTAGCTCACTAGGTAAAATAAAATAATAATAATATGGGGGAGGAATTTAATTATATATGTGTAAGCATGTACGTTTAGATTCATATGTGTCTTTGTGTGTTTGTGTATGTATGCATATACTTGTAATATAATGTTTAAGTATTTTAGAAAATTATTTTTAAATAATATTAGTAATATTTTTTTTTTGAATTATTAGAGGTAAGTGAACTGTGTGAATTTTTATATAACTGGATATTTTTTATGTGCAATTTTCTTAGTAAAAGTGGATAATTGAAGTTTTGGCCAGTTAGAATGGTTTATATATGTTACATGATGAGAAGGTTTTATTTAAATAGGGTGCGTAGTTAATTGTCAGTTGTATAAAGAGGTCCTGTAATATTTTAGGATGAAAGTCCTTAACTGTTGTTGTTTTATTGGCTCAATAAATGAGGCATTTGAGGTGCTCCATGTTCGGTCCTTTGGGTTTTGAGTTCTTCAGCAACTTCACAAAAACACTTCCAGAGCAACACCCACCATGACACGCACAGCTTCAGTGCGTGAGGTCTCAGCTCATAAGTCAATAAGGCAAACCTCCACACAAGCTAAACTTCTAGTCATAGCTGAATCTGCTCAAACACACACACGTTCCATTTACCAAGCTGAGCAAGGAAAGGGTCACAGTCAGATGCCTGTCAGCGGCCAGCATCTGCCCGATCATGCACACAGTCAGATCATAGTCCCAGTATGATTCCATTATTGTCCATGTGGGTTAAATGACCTAAGTACCTCCCTTGACTACATGAAGAGAGAGACAGTGGAGCACCTGGACTGTGTGCCCCAGGCTGGCATGAACCTAACACTGAACAGCATTCTACCTTCTTTGACGATGATGCTGCAATATAAAAATACATGACTTTAACAATTGGCTTAGTTTTTGGTGTCATTCAAAGTGGGTAGAATATTTGTCAGCATGGGAAGGATATGGTTGACAGACCGGGCTGCTTCATTAAGGATGATCTGCACTTGTTCCCTTTAGGTTTTTGAATATTAGCTAAAACTTTATCCACGCCCCATATTGCCATTTTAGGCATTTCCAACTCGATAAACCTTATAACAGAGTACAACAAACCCAGGACAACCTGAAAGCATTACTGCTCAGTACCAGTAGTCTAAACAGAAAACTCCAATCCCTGCAAGCCCAGCTCACTCTGGAGAATGTGAACATATGTGTAATTATGGAGACATGGCTTAAAGCTGCAGAAAGCGCCCAACAGTGTAAGGCTGCAATGCCTTACACAAATGTAGACCAGGTACTGTACAAGAGAAAACAAAAGGTGGAGGTGTTTCAATATTCATCAGAAACCATCACTCCTAAAGACTGGTCAAGAGTAGTATGAGCCTCTTGAGTTTCTGCATGTCCAACTGACCAGCAGTAAAGTCATATAATATATCATTGCAAGCTGTACGCCTCCCTCTATCTCCTAGGACAGCCATACTGCATATCTAATCATACTGGAGTCATTCTGCACTGAATCCAGCACTGTAGTCCTGGATGACTTCTACCCAACTTTTAAGAGGGAAATAATGTACATAACGTCCAATGCAGAGATCCAGACAATCCTAGACTTTGTCAACACAAATGCTAGTCCGTACACTCATTAGGGGCACCAACAGCCCCAATGTGATCCTTATAGACATGGGGAAACTTTGTATTCACCCAAGTGTTACATCCTGAATTGTCAGGTCTGATCATAAAGCTGCCTTCTCTGAAATTAAACTAAAACTTGTCATCACATGCAACCCTAGTACTTTTAGAAATTACCCCCTACTACTAAGTAATACCCTGGAAAAATTTGAAGCCCCCGCCAAACTGCACAAACACTGTTCCCTATATGGAATTGTTCACAGAAATCCTATACCACCATGTAAATAACTGCATTGATGCAGCTGTACCTACATAGAATAAGCAAATGACTAAATAAAAAAACAAACCACACTAATGAAATCCCAGTATCACCAAGCTATAAAACAAAAGGAAGAAAAACCATGGCCAAGATTAGGAACTTCAATGCCAGCAAGGCAAAAAAAGAAAAAAAAATCATCAAACTAAATAAGCAACTCTGGAGTCTTACCACATTCACCAAAGCCTAATTTGAGATCAAGATAGTTTTACAGGCAAATGACAACCATAAAACCGTCTTCAGCTGTGTATGCAACCTCAAATGTAACACACAAAAATGTGCTGAACTAACTGTAAATGGGAATCACCTATACAGAGCTGGAGAACTCCAGTTTCATCCCAGTGTCTCCCCCAACACCTCCCAAGAGATACTTTCAACCATAACTCCTCCCGGCTATCACTGTCAAACAAGTCCTCAATGTTGCTTCCTGAAGCATGAAATGTGACCTTTCTGACCCTTTGATTCTTGTTCAGTTTTGGCCTCCAAACTGGCTTTGTGCCTAGTAAATGGAGGAATGTAACATTTATCTTCTGCGCAAGCATGAGAAATCTACTGACCCTAGGTAATTACAGACCTATAATCTGACTACTCTCATATGCAAGGCCATGGAAATAGTTATGGATATAAATAAAGACATAGGAAATCTTCAGACACTGTATCCAACAAAGTTTGGAATTGTCATGGGCAGATTGCACCTGCTCAACCTGGTGGACTTCTTTGAAAAAGTCATCAAAGCTACTTATGAGGGCAAAACTTTACACTCAGCCTATCTTGACTTGACTGAGTCATTCAACAGTAGATGTTCTTCGTGTTCCACTGTTGCAGTCATCACATTTGGGTAATCCCTGGCAGGGTAGCCCTCAGCCGGCCCGAATACCAGAGGCTTAGTATTTCTGTGTCAGTTGCTCTTGTTTCAGGGCTGACGTCAGGTCATCAGTACTATAAAGTAAGGCAGCCGATGCCATTACATCAGTCTTTCTTGCCATGGAGCCCGAAGCAGAAGCACTTCACACGTGTGTTGGTCAGCCGCTACCTGAGTTTCATCTACCGATTTGAAGCTGAAGTCTTCTAAAGCTAAGTACCCTGTTGGGGATCCTTTTTTCTTGCACTAACCGATGTCAGAAAAAGTTAACAATTGTCTCGCCTGTGGAAATCAAAAAGCACACTGTGACTTTCATTCTTACTGTGTCACTTGTTTAGGCCCAGACCACGACGTCCCCCGCTGTCACTTCTGTGCTTTGTTCGATGCCAGAACTATCCGTGGTCAGGCCCTTATTGTAGTCAGATATTTTCATTTACAATCCTCGAATTTTGATTTGGCTTCAGTAAGCCATCCAACAGCAGATCTTCTGAAAAAATGTAAAGATAAAGACAGAGACAGACCGCACAGGTCCAGACCTACCGACGATGCTTCTGTTAAACTAGTCGTCAGTTCTCTGGTCCACAGTGAGGCGCTTTTGCAGCCCTGATGCCCGCTTCTGTGGATTCATAGGCCACTACCGAGACCCTTTTGGAGTCTGGTATGCCGCAAAACTCTTCTTTGACTAAGGATCCTGCGGTCTTCTCTACCTTAGATGGGTCCGGAGCTGCTGAGCAGGCACCGGCTTCCAAGGAAGCCCTTCTCACTACTGATTCTCGACACAGAAGTCTTCTTTCGCGACTACTGTTCTTTCAAAAACTACCGAATTTCTTAGGCCTAGGGTATGAACCACACCCAAGAAACTGACGACCCAATCTCAGTCACCTGCTTCCTTGCCTCAGTCTCCAATGCTTAAAATGCCAGAAGACCTTATCATGCTGATCAGGGGAAGTCAAGCTATCCCCTCCAAGAGGGAAAAAGATCTGTTCCCTGTAGTTTTGTCTGAACAAGAGTCAGATGATTCTGATGCATCTGAATATGAAGATATGCAACCCCTCTCTACTTATGAGGATTCCATCCAATCTGCCTCTACCCCAGAGGATTTTTCCTTTGGGGAAACCCTTCATACTTTAAGGGAGCATTTCCAATAGGAGAGTCCAGGACTACCCTCAGTCTAAAAAGAGACTCCGGGAATTCTTAGATCTTCCTAAAACCAAAAGCACCAGAGGAGAAAGGCAACTCAGTCCTTGCTGAAAAATAGGATTTATTGCCACAATAACGACTGGAACGAATTCTTAGATCTTCCACAGCTCAGACCCTTGGCCATCCCTCCAGTCCTGGATGTTGTGGAGGATGTTTTCCTGAAATCCAGCTTGACTACTGACTCCCTTCCTCCTGCACCCAAAACAACAGACGGGTACTATTGATTCCCTGACCCACACAAATTTCTTTTTAAAAATCCTACTGCTGATGCTGAGGTAATTTCTCAAGGGCCTAAAGGGATTAAAGCAACCGCTGCTAAGAATCCCACCCCCTGAGATAGAGATTCCCAAGCACTAGACAGATGGGATAAACAAGTATACGCCTCAGCTACTCTTGCTATCAGGGCACTAAATTGTCAGTTCCATATGCTAAAATTTCAGCAACATACCCTGGAACTCCTCAAATAAAAAATGTCTTCCTTTCCTGCTTGTGCAGAATCTAGAGAGTTACAAGAGTTAATGCATTCGGCAAGTCAAGTAACTAAACACACCTTGCACTGTGGTTTTCATGCCCTAGAAGCTTCTTGCAGGGCAGCAGTCACTGGATCTGTCATTAGAAGGCATGCATGGCTTAAGGAACAGCCCTTACGAGACCATGTCAAATCTAAATTGTTGGATGCCCCCTTGCACAGAGACAACTTATTTGGCAATAAGGCAGAAGAGGTCTTAAAAAAGATGGAAAAAAAGCAAAATCTATGTAGACAGTTAAGAATTTCTTACAGGTCCAGCCACCCAGGTTCAACAGGCATTGTTCCCTCACCAAGCACTGGTCCTTTCCAGCTCCCACTAAGCCAGCCCAGCCCAGCCTAGACCCCGGGGAACCAGACCTCCCAGACAGCAGCTGCAGGGAATGCAGAGATCTAAGCAGTGGACTACCTCCACTTCAAAACCAGGGATTTCTAAGCCACCCCTTATGGTAAGAACTCGCAATGACTCACCTCCCCCACCCCCTCCCTTTGCCCACCTTCACCTACCCCAGGGGGAAAACTCTCCTTTCACGCAAGCACCTGGGCCACCATTACCAATGACTGCTGGGTTCTCAACATATTGTCCCAGGGATACAAATTTTCTTTCCACACCCTTCCTTCCCCAAAAGGGTTCGCAGATCTACCTCCAAACCAGTGGGCAGAGGTGCAGAAGCAAGTCTTTTCCCGGCTGTCTATGAGGGCAGTAGAGCATGTTCCTGTAGAACAGAGAGGCCAAGGTTTCTACTCCAGACGTTTTCTGCTACCCAGAAAAGAGGGCACCTGGCACCCCATCCTCTATCTATCCATTCTAAACACCTTCCTGGTGATCCCAAAATTCAAAATGCTCACCCTTTAGCAGCTGCTACCAATGGTCTCCAAGGATGCTTGGCTAGCCACCCTAGCTCTAAAGAGGCCTACCTCCATATTTCTATCAGGGAATCCTGCAGGAAATATCTCCGTTTCAGGACAGGATCTCTGCACTTTCAGTTCTCTGCACTTCCCTTTAGCTTATCTACTGCTCCCAGAGTTTTCACAAAATGCCTGGCTCCGGCTAATGCCTTTTGCACACAGAGGAATATCCAGATTTACCCATAATTCAGGCAGACAGCCAGGAAAACTGCTCAAGCAACTGGCTTTTGTAAAGTCCCTACTAACCTCCCTAGAGTACACAATCAACGAAAAGAAATCCAAACAGGTGCCCACCCAAAGGATTATATTCCTGGGAGCAAGCCTGGACACAGCATCCCAGATGGCATTCCTTACACCAGAAAAGCAAAATTTCCTGACAGCCTGCTTCTCTCATCTAGCCACCAAACCACAGATATTTGCAAGGAAGAATCCTGCAAGCTCTAGGATTCATGGCATCTTGCGTACTACTTATTCCATGTGTCAGACTGTATGTGAGGAAACTTCAATGGTACCTAAAAGGCCTTTGGTGTCAACACTCTAAAGACCTGGAGACTCTTATACCTGTAATTTCTTGCCTCAGAAAAGATTTTTTAGTGGGCAACAGCATGCTCCCACAACAAGGGACTGCCTTTCTCACCACCCCCACCACCCAGACCCTCACCACAGATGCATCAGACTATGCCTGGGGTGCACACCTGGATGGCAGGTGTATACAGGGCCAATGCAGCCCACAGCAAATCCCTGTGCACATCAGCCAAAAAGAGATGATGGCTGTCCAGCACGCCTTGATAGCTTTCAAGCTCCTTCTCTCCTGATCAAAACAAACAACACTGTAATGTGGTATATCAGTAATCAGGGAGGGACTTGCTCCTACCCTCTATGCAGGCTGGCCATGACCCTTTGGTACACAGCCTCTGCCATGCCACTCCACCTGTTAGTACAGTTTCTACCAGGCTCTCTCAACTCTCTGGCAGACCAATTAAGCAGAAATCGTCTGGACCCACACAAGTGTCAGCTCAACAGAAGTACCTTCACCGTAATAACTCAGAAATGAGGTGCCCCGAAGGTCGACCTCTTTGCCTCCCACATCAACCATGAGCTCAGCAAATTCTGTACCAGGAAGCATCACCGCATGGCTTGGGAAGGGGATGCCCTGTCCTTCCCCAGGGTCAGTCTGTCTGTGCCTTTGTCCTTCCCCTGGTCAGTCTGTCGGTCTGTGCCTTTGTCCTTCCCCAGGGTCAGTCTGTCAGCCTGTGCCTTTGTCCCTCCTGGGGTCAGTCTATTGGTCTGTGCCTTTGTCCTTCCCCGGGTCAGTCTGTCGGTCTGTGCCTTTGTCCTTCCCCTGGTCAGTTTCGGTCTGTGCCTTTGTCCTTCCCCGGGGTCAGTCTGTCGGTCTGTGCCTTTGCCCCTCCCCGGGGTCAGTCTGTCGGTCTGTGCCTTTGCCCCTCCCCGGGGTCAGTCTGTCGGTCTGTGCCTTTGTCCCTCCCCGGGGTCAGTCTGTCGGTCTGTGCCTTTGTCCTTCCCCAGGGTCAGTCATCAGCCTGTGCCTTTGTCCCTCCCGGGGTCAGTCTATTGGTCTGTGCCTTTGTCCTTCCCCGGGTCAGTCTGTCGGTCTGTGCCTTTGTCCTTCCCCGGGGTCAGTCTATCAGTCTGTGCCTTTGTCCTTCCCTGGGATCAGTCTATCGGTCTGTGCCTTTGTCCTTCCCTGGGATCAGTCTGTCGGTCTGTGCCTTTGCCTTCCCCAGGGTCAATCTATCGGTCTGTGCCTTTGTCCTTCCCCGGGGTCAGTCGGTCTGTGCCTTTGTCCCTCCCCGGGGTCAGTCTGTCGGTCTGTGCCTTTGTCCCTCCCCGGGGTCAGTCTGTCGGTCTGTGCCTTTGTCCTTCCCCGGGTCAATCTATCGGTCTGTGCCCTAGTCCTTCCCCGGGGTCAGTCTGTGCCCTAGTCCTTCCCCGGGGTCAGTCTGTGCCCTAGTCCTTCCCCGGGGTCAGTCTGTCGGTCTGTGCCCTTGTCCTTCCACTGGGTCAGTCTGTTGGTCTGTGCCTTTGTCCTTCCCTGGGTCAATCTATCGGTCTGTGCCTTTGTCCTTCCCCTGGGCCAATCTATCGGTCTGTGTCCTGTCCTTCCCCGGGGTCAGTCTGTCGGTCTGTGCCTTTGTCCCTCCCCGGTGTCAATCTGTCAGTCTGTGCCTTTGTCCTTCCCTGGGGTCAGTCTATCAGTCTGTGCCTTTGTCCTTCCCCGGGGTCAGTCTATCGGTCTGTGCCTTTGTCCTTCCCCGGGGTCAGTCTGTCGGTCTGTGCCTATGTCCTTCCCCGGGGTCAGTCTGTCGGTCTGTGCCTTTGTCCCTCCCTGGGTTCAGTCTGTAGGTCTGTGCCTTTGTCCCTTCCCGGGTCAATCTATTGGTCTGTGCCTTTGTCCTTCCCCAGGGTCAGTCTGTCGGTCTGTGCCTTTGTCCCTCCCCGGGGTCAGTCTGTCGGTCTGTGCCTTTGTCCCTCCCCGGGGTCAGTCTATCGGTCTGTGCCTTTGTCCTTCCCCGGGGTCAGTCTGTCGGTCTGTGCCTTTGTCCCTCCCCGGGGTCAGTCTGTTGGTCCGTGCCTTTGTCCCTCCCCGGGGTCAGTTTGTTGTCCTTCCCCGGGTCAATCTATCGGTCTGTGCCTTTGTCCCTCCCCGGGGTCAGTCTGTCGGTCTGTGCCTTTGTCCTTCCCCGGGGTCAGTATATCGGTCTGTGTCTTTGTCCTTCCCCGGGGTCAGTCTATCGGTCTGTGCCTTTGTTCTTCCCCGGGGTCAGTCTATCGGTCTGTGCCTTTGTCCTTCCCCTGGGCCAATCTATCATTCTGTGCCCTATCCTTCCCCGGGGTCAGTCTGTTGGTCTGTGCCTTTGTCCCTCCCCGGGGTTAGTCTGTCGGTCTGTGCCTTTGTCCTTCCCCGGGTCAATCTATTGGTTTGTGCCTTTGTCCTTCCCTAGGGTCAGTCTATCGGTCTGTGCCTTTGTCCCTCCCCGGGGTCAGTCTGTCGGTTTGTGCCTTTGTCCTTCCCCGGGGTCAGTCTGTTGGTCTGTACCTTTGTCCTTCCCCGGGGTCAGTCTGTACCTTTGTCCTTCCCCGGGGTCAGTCTGTCGGTCTGTACCTTTGTCCTTCCCCTAGGTCAGTCTATCGGTCTATGCCTTTCCTCCACTACCTCTCATCTCCAGGGTACCGCTCAATATAAAGGAGGAAAAACCAAGTACAATTCTTATAGCTCCAGACTGGCCTCGCCAGCACTGGTGCCCCTTGCTGCGAAGCCTGTCCCCACTGCCACCATGGCATCTTCCTCAGATTCCAAACCTCCTGACCCAGAGAGAAGGGGAATTCATGCATCCCAATTGCAGACACTCAGTTTGGCAGCTTGGCTTATTCCCTAACCCCTGATCAATCTGCCAACCTCAGTAAATGGGTTCTAGATGTTCTACTTGAGGCCAGATGCCCCAGCACTAGGAGGTCTTATGCTGACAAATGGAGAAGGTTCTGCACCTGGATCCAGGCTAAGGGAGCCAATACGGCACAGCCCCCCTCCCACTCATCCTGGATTACTTAGCTGACCTACTACACAGTGGCCTCTCTCTCTCCTGTATATAAATTCATGTCTCTGCTATTTCTGCTCATTTTCCCACTGAGCAGCCACCTTTCTCACACCCCTTGGTCAAACATTTCCTAAGAGGGGCTAGCAACTTGAGGCCACCCAGAAGAGCAGCAACCCCAGCTTGAGACCTTAACTTTGTGTTGGAAAAGCTCGCCCTGCCCCCCACTTAGAACCAGCTTATTCTGCAGAGCTAAAATTTCTCTCCTGGAAGACAGCTTTCCTTCTGGCCTTCACTTCAGACAGAAGAGTCTCCGAGCTGCAAGCACTCATGGCTGTGGAACCCTTCATCATCTTCCATGCTGACAGGGTATCCCTCAGGACTAACCCATCCTTCATGCCCAAGCTGGTGTCCAGTGTGGCTCTCAACCATCCATTCACTTGCCCACCTTTTTCCTAATCCCTAAAATAAGGGGGAAATGATCCTGCACTCTCTAGATGTTCACAGATGGCCCAGATTCTATCTAGACAGGACTAAATCCTTCAGAAAGTTTAATCAGTTGCTGGTTAGCTTTGCTACAGGGGCAGAACACAAAGCCATCTCCAAACAAACCATTTCCAAATGGATAGTACACTGCATCCATTTCTGCTACAAACAACACAGAAAGCCTCCCCCCAAGGGGATCAGGACTCACTTCACCAGAGCAGCCTCCACCTCTGCAGCTTTCCTCAGAGGAGTCCCCACCAGAAACATCATGGAGGCTGCCATCTGGACATCTGTTCACACTTTTACCAAACATTACCACCTGCCTCTCTTCTCCAAATCCAGAGCAGGGTTTGCCCCTGCAGTCATGCAGGGCATCCTAGCTAGCCCCTAGTTTCCTTGACTGCCTCCAGTCATTTCCTCAGCTTTGAGAATCAACTCAAATGTGATGACTGCAACAGTGAAACACAAAGAACATAGTACAGTTGTGCACACTTACCATAAATGTAGATGTTTGAGTGTATTCACTGTTGCAGTCCTGGTTTCCCTCCCTCCATCCCCCTTTTTTCTTCTCTTTCCTTACAAGAGACATATTGGTATTTACTTCTACTAGTGGGGCTCTTCCACCAGAACCTTGCTCCTACTTGGGGGCTCCTGACAGGTTAGGGCAAGAAAAACTGATGTAATGGCATTGGCTGGCTTACTTTTATACTACTGACGACCTGACGTCAGTCCTGAAGTGACAGCAACCAATGCAGAAACACTAAGCCTCTGGTATTCGGGTCGGCCGAGGGCTACCCTGGCAGGGATAACCCAAATGTAATGACTGCAACAGTGAATACACTCGAACATCTACATTTATGGTAAGTGTACACAACTGTAATTTCTCATTCAGGTATTGTTGACAAACTAATGAAACTTGGAGTAAACATGTTGCCCATTAGATAGCAAAATGGCTTACAGCTAGGACACAGGAAGTCATAATAGAGGACTCTTCCTCCACAAAAAGGTCAGTCACCATCCGAGTCCCTAAAGGCCCAGTCATGGTGCTGCTGCTTTTTGGCGTCTACTTGTCGAAGGTCAGAGCTAACGCTGAAGGCCTCTGGTTGATCAAGTTTACAGCCACCTGCAATCTTGGTGTGATTATAGAGTCCCCAAAGACACACATATCCTCCAAAAGGGTTACCACAAACTAGTAATTAGTGCTAGTGCCATGGTTTAAAACTGAATGCCAGAAAGTGCATAATAGTATCTTTTGGAAAGTCAGTCTCCCCTGCAAATTACCATATAGACAATACACCTCTCAGGGTAGATCTATTGGTTAGGGACTTGGGAAAGTATGTAGACAGTGACATGGTCTTTGATATCACCCCATGTCTAATGTTGTAAGGAAATCATTCCATATTGGTAAAAAATGTAGTAGGCCACACAAACTCCAGATGACAAAAACGGCAGTGGGTTCAGGTACAAAATCTGACTCTGTTTATCCAAGAATGTATTCAATAAAACACACGAAAGGTGTAGTCACATACAAATCCAAAAGGTATAAACAGTATTCCATAAAAATCCAAAAGGTATAAACAGTATTCCAAGCACTTTCATCTCTGGTGAAATAGGAGACTTTTTCAAGGAAATTAGAAAACTGTTACTGAGCTCAATTTAAACAAACAGATCCACCCCCAATTAACATTGAACAAATAGAATAAAACCATGTAATGAATATTCATAAAGTTCATAAATATTCAACAATCACAGTACAATTCAACCACAGAACCCATGTCATGATAAAAAACACACTAAAATGTACAGCAAATAACACACCAATCCCAAAAATCATGCCCTTGTCAAAATAGTATAGGTAAAAATGCTATTAATAAACATATACATATGTACATATAAAATGTAAAATTATATAAATACATGTAAAAAATGTACATCAATTCATTTATCTATTTAATGCTTTTAACTTCAAGAAAGAGGCTAAGGATAGAGCATCATTGATACCCGGCCAGTTTATCGCATTTGTTTTAATCTGCCATAGTGCCTCTTGTTTCTGCAGTTGTAGGGTCCAGGGGCCACCCCTTGGGTCTGTGTCTAAAACATCAGTTATCGTAAATTTAAAATCGTGCCCCTCATACTCCTTACAGTGTTTAGCGAGAAAGTTTGTCTCTTTGCCTAACCTAATATCCCTTAAATGCTCATATATCCTACATCTTAATCTCCTTTCCGTTTTCCTGATGTAGAAAGTGGGACAAACCGTACTTAGGGCACAGTATACCACCCTTTCAGTTTGGCATGTGGTCTTCCTTCACTGTTCTATAGTGACCCCATTGATAACATAACAGTCGAATCTAACTCATTTGTGAATGAGGTCTTTATTGAGGTTTTGAATAAGAGGAAGAAAGGTTATTTCAAGGCGATCCTTAATCAGGATGTGGATGAAACTTGTTTGATCAATATACCCAATGTTAACAAGGAGAACAATAGGACCATAGGAGTAACTTATGGAGAATCGACTTGTGTTACGACCTTTTATGGGCCCAATGAAATAGTCATTGAACCGAATGCTGATGACACAGATGACTCGAACTTGGTCATTGTGGACCAGAATGTAACTGAAAGGGCCGTAGAGGTAACACAGTTGAGATCAGCTCTAGTTATGACCTATAATAGGTACATTAAATTAATTATGGATATTTTATATAAGAATTGGGTAATTATTGCATCTTGTAATGACATTCGACAATGGGTGGGTGAGAGACCAAATATTATATATACAGGAGGGGTAGAATGCTTAAAAATGTCCTTGAATCTTCTAAGAGGAGACCTATAACTGGTTACATGAGGAAATGTCGGGCTTGTTCATCTTGCACACATATTCTTGAGGGCTCGTCTTGTGTTATCAATGGGGTTACTATAGAAGTGAGAAGGAAGTCCACATGCCAGACTGAAAGGGTGGTATACTGTGCCCTCTTTCTACATCGGGAAAACGGAAAGGAGATTAAGATGTAGGATATATGAGCATTTAAGGGACATTAGGTTAGGCAAAGAGACGAATGCTCTCGCTAAACACTGCAAGGAGTATGAAGGGCATGATTTTAAATTTACGATAACTGATGTTTTAGACATAGACCCAAGGGGTGGCCCCTGGACCCTGCAACTGGAGAAACAAGAGGTACTATGGCAGATCAAAACTAATACGATAAACTGGTCGGGTATCAATGATGCTCTATCCTTAGCCTGTTTCTTGAAGTTAAAAGCATTAAATAGATAAATGAATTGATATACATTTTTATGTGCATTTATACAATTTTACATTTTATATGTACATAGGTTCATAGGCTGGTACTAGGCTATCCGCCCTAGGGCCTATACAAGCCTAGCCATAACAGTTCCCTGGCTATTTCTTCCCACACTATTTACTTCCCTGGACCCCTGTCTAGCAGGGTGACTGATGTGATCCCCGGGGTGAATTTCCTATCTTCCATCCAATCATCAAGGTTCATTTTGAAGGGGGCCAAGGAGACGCTCTGCTTGACATGTATGGGCAGTCTATTCCAGAGTCTGGGGAGTCTCTGGGTCAGGAACCTATCCCTCCAGCATGTTTTGTTCATTGCGATGACAAATTGTAGATCCCTGGAGCATGTGGCTCTGAGGGATTGGGATTTCTTTAAGTGGAGCATGTCCAACAGCTCAGGGTTTGACATGGCCTTGTATGTTAAGCAGAGATCGCCTCTGAGTAGACAATATGCAACAAGGTATAGCTGGAGTTTTTTAGACGGTCAACATAGGGCATCTTCTTTAGGCCTGTGATTCTTTCAGTGAGGTATTTCTGTGGCCTTTCCAGCTGTTGCAGATGTCTTGTGAGGTATATAACAAATGGGGCGTTGTACTCTATAATGGGTCTAATGAGGGATGTGTACAGTGGGACAATGACCTCCTTTTTTCTGGATGAAAAGCCCTTAGTGATGAGGTGTGCCACATGTAAGGATTTCCTGACTGTTGTGGTGATGTGGTTATCGAAGGTGAGACCACTGTCCACCTGTGTCCCTATGTCTCTCATCACACTTTCAGTGTTTAGTGTACTGCCACCTATGTGCTAATTCATGGGTACATTATTTTTCCCAAAGGGGATAACTATACATTTCTTGGCATTAAGCTTGAGCCCATGGCTCTGGCATCAGGCATCTGTTTCTGTAAGGCCCTTTTGTAGACTATCCACATAATTCGGAGATTCAATAATGGCACCCAGTTTGCAATCATCTGCGAACTTTGTTAGCCGGAGTCTCTTAGTGTTGGCCTGTATGTCAGAGAAGTAGATGCCAAACAAGAGCGGTCCCAGGACTGAACCCTGAGGTACTCCACTTGTCTGGAGCTGCATTTGAAGTCAGCTACTTTTACAGTCTGGGTTCCGTCAGTAAGCCAGTTGGCAACCCATTGAATGATGCAGGAATTTATGCCCAGCTTAGTAAGTTTATCTATGATTCCAGAGTGGGGGATGGTGTCGAAGGCCTTGGCGAGGTCTAGATAATAGACTGTGTGGACCGTCTTACCCTCGTCCACAGCTCTGGAGACTGATTCAAAGAAGTCAGTCAGGTTCAGGAGACAAGATTGGCCCTTCACGAACCCAAACTGGGTGGGGTCCAGTGTTTGAAGGTTGCCAATGTCTTTGTTTATAAGTTCCATGATGATGCATTCCATGCCTTTGCAGATCAGGCTCATCAGACTGATGGGACGGTAGTTCCCACGATCCAAGATGGATCCCCCCTTGTGGAGTTGGATAACTGTAGCTGTGTTCCACTCAGTGGACATAAAGCCTGAGGTGAGGCTATGATTAAACATGACACTTAGGTGAGGTGCCAGTTCATTTTGTAGTTCATAGCCAGGGATGTCATCTGGTCCCATGGATGCTGTATTCTTATCTTTGGAGAGTGCAGTTTCTACCTATGTGGCCGTGATTGCCGGAATTTGGCAATCTTTTGATATTGAGATGGGCCCTTTAGGGGGTAAGGGGGGGGTGAAGTTGGCACTAAATCATTCTGCCAGGATATTGGCAATATCCTTGGGATCAATATATTTAATGCCATTCTGTTGTTGCTCAGAGCAAATCTGAGCATTGCCATTTAAACTCCTTGACATAACTATAGAATGCCTTGTGGTTGTCTTTGGAGTCTTTGACAATTTTATTTTCGTATCTAGCTTTGGAGGATTTTATGAGTGATCTCAGCTTCTTACTAAAGCTGGTAAGGGGTTTTTTGCATCCTGGGATTTTCCTCTTTTCTGCAACAGTTTCTTCCTTTTGTTGTAAAGTTTATTTATGGCAGGGGACCACCAGATTGGCTTCCTTTTTTGGAGGAGAGTGTCTTGGTTCTATTTGGGATGGCATGATTCATGCACGAGTGGATGTGCTCGTACAGTGCCTTAGTGTAGGATTCAGCAGTCGAACGTTCAGCTCCTGTCTGCATGGGTGCCATGAAGTTTGTCATTTCTGACTTAAGTAGCATGAAGTTGGCTTTGGAGAATTTTTTTGCAGAGGTTTCCTTACTGGGGGGTGGAATGTGGATGTCAAGGTTGATTTGCTTATGGTCAGACTTGACCACTCAGGGGGTGACCACTGGTGTGGAGCATCTATCTCCCATGTTGGTAATGACCAGGTCTAGGATATTAGAGCCCCTGGTGGGACAGTGGATTTAGTTGATCCAGGGTGTTGAAATTTATGAATTCCAAGAACCGTTGGGAAAGGGTGTTGGTACCTGAGTAGTTTTCCCAGTTAATGGCAGGGTAGTTGAAATCATCCAGTATTAGGGTGTTTGGTTGTATCTTAATATTTTCCAATATGTTTAGAAAGGTGAAGTGAGAATCTTGGGGCATGGTGGGGGATCTGTAGCAAGTTACAATTTGGATTTCAGTCTTACCTAGTGTTAGTTGCACCTGGAGAATTTCAGATGCATTGTGTTGGGCAACTAGCCTGGAGGTGTGAATATGCTTGGTGAATATGGACACTCCTCCACTTTTAGTGTTTCGGTCTTGGTTTGGTGGCCGAAGAGTGTGGTAAGAGTTGTAGTCTGGTATTGCAGGGGTTCTCTCTGGAGTCTTGAACCAGGTCTCAGTTACTGCACAGATATCAATGTTCTCCATTTTTAGCAGTGCCTCGAGAGAGTGCATTTTGAGGTTTAGACGTCTAGCATTACCTTCAGATTTTGCATGCTTGTATCTGTTACGGTGATGGTTTTGTCCTTTGAACCTTGCCTAAAAAGGCACTATAAGGGTGGCAAGAGCTTTAGCTAGTAACCTGAATCCCAGGGATGACATTTGCAGACCATGTCTGGCAAAGCATCGTGGTTTGTCGATCATGTCATCCCAGGCAGACAGATACTGGATCCCCTTTGAATGACACCAGAAGCTTAGCGAATTGTTGAAGTCAGTCATTTTGTCCTTGTACTGTGGTATCATTCTGAGCGAAGGCAGGATGCTACTCAGGGCTAGGGTTATACCTGCCTGGGGCACATGATCCGTGAGCTCCTCCATGTCTCTTTTCATGTAGTCCAGGGAGGTACGTCTCAAGTCATTCACTCCAACATGGACTATGACAGATCGTATTTGTCCTTGTTGTGGAGTGACTTGAGTGCATGGGTTATGTGGTGGATCCTGGCACCTGACAGGCAGCTTACTGTAATTTTTTCCATGTTCAGCCTGGTGAGTGAGGACATCAGTGTGCCTGACTATAGAGTCACCTATGACTAAAGTGTTGGGTACGTTGTCTTGCCTTAGCGGCTGTTGTTGGGTGGTACACTGGCATTGTGAGCTATGTGTCACTTTGGTTGTGACTGGTGTTTGTGTTTCAGCTTCGGAGGTCCTTGTTGCTGGGGCAGGTTAATGTTAAGGGCCTCCGCATATGTGTGTTTAGTGTTGCTATTTGTGGGTGTTGATGGTGTGGGTTTTGAAGGGCTGTGTGTTGCTTGAGGTGTAGTGCAGCTGTTAACCTTCTCCTCTTGACTGTCTAGCACAATCTTGGCAAGAGAGAGCTTTGCTTCCAGTTTGGCTATGTAAGTGCATCTCTCATAGGTTGTAGTGGTGGGTGGTAGGAGGAGGGGGTTGTCTGTGTACAAGAGGCAGTTGCTGCATAGCCCCAGTATGCCCAAATTCATCAGGTGGACAGGAGAAATCACTGGAAGCTTACCCTTGGACATGCCTGTTTAGGTGCGTTTTTTTGTAAAGTACAAGAGCTGTTTTCCCATACCTTGGCAAGGTACTTTGCAATTCTAGGCTGTTTAGTGCCTATGATTAATTTCTCCTTATTGACAAGGTGTGTTGAGTGCTTGTATCAGTTTAAGGCTTCCTAGTGCTTTCCAGCAGGTTCTAGAGCAAGTGCTAGTCATGGGGGTTCAGATTTTAGTGCTACTACTGAGAAACCGGCTAGTTCTAAGGGAAAATTTGAAGAGCAGACTTTCTGGCACCTGGAATAGTTTAACCGTAGCTCCGCTGTGCTGCACAATGCGAAAAATGTGCAAATACATGCGTTTTTAAGCCAGAAAGTTGAAAGGGATAGAAATCAGCCCAAAAAGGCTAATAACATTACAATTTCAGAGCTGGAAACCACTCCTCTAGTGTTAGATAGGCAGTACAATGCTAACCACCCCCACTGGTAAGCAGTGGGACTTCCCTGTACCACAGCAAGGTCTGGATAGCTCTGAACACAGAAAATAAAGTCCTGAAACTAGCAAAGCCTGGGATCTGGACAGTACTAGCTAGGAAAGGCGGGAAACGAGCAAACAAGATAGTATTTGTGTTTTTTGGGGGATTTTTTGGTTAAAACAGGCTAAACAATGGAATAATACAGTAAATAAACACAGAAAAGGCTAACGCACTTGAGTGTGTAGCCCTAAACAGTAAATGCAATTAAAACTCTACAAAATTAGCAATTTAAAACTTTTTGAATGAAGTAAGGCAAGTGCACAACTGAAAGATGCTTTACGAGGCAGTAATACAGCAGAATATGTAGCTAGTCTACATATACAGAAAAGTCTATACATACAGAAAAGCAGATAAAACACACTAAAACAATTCAGATGCAGTGCATCCTAGAACACTTGAGTTGTAGTAATATTAAGGCAAATACAGTTTTAATAAATGCACTAAAATATACTCTGTATTTCTAAAATGTTTGAGAAGCACAGTCAGAACACAAGGAGATTCAGGCAATTTTTTTTTTGTATGAAAGGGAGAAAGGAGGAACAGAAGTAAAGAAATTAAGTGGTTTGGCCTTCTCACATGTTCTCTCTGTAGTAGGTTGAATGAGCTAATGACACTAGACTGGGAGGAGTGCCCCAGATCATATTTACAGTAGGGGTGGGCAACTGCAAAGCCACAAAGTATAACAGCAAGACACCCAACACAGAGGGAGAGTGGGGGACAATACTAAAGCTACTAGCCTACACTCTTAGACAGTAAACACTACAGAAATGTTTATCACAGCAGTGAGACAGAAAATGAAAGTTTTTAAACAGATGAAGGAGCAAGGAGACTCTACAGAATGCTTTTAACTGCAAGCAAGTCAGTTATATCATACGCTCCTTGGCAGGAAATCAGAACAAACAGGTGCCTAACAGGTACAGAAAATAGCAGTAAAATACAGTAAAAAGTATGCAGCAGGCAGTAAAAAGTGCAATATATAAATTGCTAGAAGCAATAGCTAGTATAAGATATGTATATGTTTATTAATAGCATTTTTACCTATACTATTTTGACAAAGGCATGATTTTTGGGGATTGGTGTGTTATTTGCTGTACATTTTAGAGTGTTATTTGCTGTACATTTGAATGTGTTTATCATGACGTGGGTTCTGTGGTTGAATTGTACTGTGATTGTTGAATATTTATGAACTTTATGAATATTCATTATATGGTTTTATTTTATTGGTTCAGTGTTAATTGGGGGTGGATCTGTTTGTTTAAACTGAGCTCAGTAACAGTTTTCTAATTTCCTTGAAAAAGTCTCTGATTCACCTGAGGTGAAAGCGCTTGGAATACTGTTTATACCTTTTAGATTTTTATGGAGTACTGTTTATACCTTTTAGATTTTTGTGTGACTACACCTTTCGTGTGTTTTATTGAATGCATTCTTGGATAAACTGAGTCAGATTCTGTACCTGAACCCACTGCTGTTTTTGTCATTCCATATTGCACAACTCAGCAAGAGTATGACATCAATCATTACCTCACTGTACTCTGCCCTCATTAGACCAATCACAGAGAGAGTACAGTGCTCTGTTTGGGATGTACCTTTTAAGTCATAATATGACAATTGGAATGCCAACAGAGGTTCCTTACAAAAACAATATAAGGTGCGGACTACATGGAATACGCAGAACACCTCAAAGCCATGTCTTTATACTATGTCTCCTTTAGACTACTAAGTGGTCATCTGTGCCTGGCTTGCAAGGTATCATTTGATCCAGTACTGAGGGATCTCCTGCACATCATCAAGTCTAACAGCATTAGACATACCTGATCCAAGGACCTAAACCATCATTTGTAACATAAACAGAACATGTTGGAGCGATTGATGTGTTTCAAAGATGGCCCCTGCAAGACATCTGGTACCTTCCCAAATGGAAGGTGGTCAAGGCCGAGGTATATAATGGGATACTCTCCTTCCTTTTAAGATGTGCAGAGTCTCTTCCCATAAATGGGGTGCTTGAGATTACCATGGCTAGGCTTGTAAAGGCTCTAGGGCCACTAGCCTTGTAACCTCCTGTGAACATTTCCCATTGTCACTAGTAGTTTAGTGTACATATGAATACAGAGTCAACACATATTCATGTGTAGATTCATTTGAATCAAGCGTGGAGCAGGGCTAACATCTTATTTCTTTCCTTTTGTAGGTGTTGGTGTTTGATTTTGGCAGTGAACTGTATATCTGGCATGGAAAAGAGGTTTCTTTGGCTCAAAGGAAAACAGCTGTACATTTAGGCAAACAGTTATGGAGTGGGCCATATGACTACAGTAACTGCAGGGTGAATCCGTTAGATTCCAGCAGGAAAGGCCAGCTTCCACTGTAAGTATTTTTTTTTAATTATGTATGTAATTATTTAGTTTGAGAATTCAGGATTGTTGCAGTCCTGCTGTATTGTCTCTAAGACATTTACAAAATGCATTTCTGTGGTTGTTGCATGCATTGTGTAGTAATCGGTCTGCCTTTAATTTTTTTAGACCCTTTGAATCCAAGCTGACCACTGGTTCCAGCGATACACCTGTCTTCCCCAGGGCCTGCTTTCCTGCCCTTTCTTTCTAACCTGCTCTTGAACTTTCCAGAATCCACCTCTGTCTCTTTTAGACACATTTCCCTACCGTCACCACTTGTCCACTCCCGTAAATTGCATCATCCACTGAATTTGCATCAGCTCCCTTTATAGCTGCCATGGTTTCTCATCTTCCTCCTTTTTATTTCTACCTCTTCCTCCCAGAATTTGAGCCCATTTTCCTTACATGCAAAATTTCCATTTTTACCTCTTTATACACTATTTCTGTGGATTATTGTATGCCTGATTTAAACTCACTTTTTCCATACATAATACTGAATTATCAGTTTTATCTTTCAATTATAAAAGTTATTTTAAACTGTGTTGTACAACCAAATGCATTGGAATATGTTTTAAAATGTTTTATAAAATGATTCCCCCCCTATACTGACTGTGTACAAGCTGAATGAATACTGCTGACTCCAGAACCCAACTTTTGACAGAAACAGTTTAGGTGAAAAACAGAACTTGAGGGAGAAAGATATATAGCATTTAGTAACAAGCTGTTAAGTAAACACAAAGCATTTCCAGCAATATAACAACAATAAACTGACAGATGATTATACAGATGCAGTGATTCCTTGCAAGTTATAAGGGGAGTGATATTTATTGTAAATTACACTACAATTTGGTTTGCAGTTTTGGTGACTGTAGATGCACTTAAAACAAGTACTTTTCCAGTCTTTTAAAGGCAATGAATCAAAAGGCCAAACTTAGCTTTCTCTAAAACTGTGTGCACTGAGCTCACCTCTCTGAAGCCTTTAAATAAAGGCCAGACATAGATTCCACTCTGCACACCTAAACACAACAGAAAAATGAGGAACCAAAAAAAAGCCTGCTGTGGCTTCAGCCAATAACATTAAACTCACAAAGACATCCAATAACAGCCCAAGCTACTGGAAGAAGATAAGATGCCACTGAACAAACACTTTTATTAAAATTTACCGCTTTCGTCAGGTGTTCGCCACTAGACTTCTTCAGAATAAATTAATAAAACTTGTACATCCTGGCCAATCAAATACTCATCCATTCCTATCACATGATTAAATGAAGTCAACACATTGGATAAAACCATCCATCTAAATTTTTAAACCTTTGTATACATAAATTGCTTGTTTCTGAACTATTCAGTTATGTATAAAAAACAATTGGTTGTGTGAAACATATTTAAATTGCACTTCTCTGCCTACACAACAACAAATAAATTAATAAATGTGTATAAACCACAAATGTAAAACCCAGTACATACACAAATGTACAAATGGTGCACACAGTTCTATTCAACATGTCAACCCACTGTTTTGTAAAATATTTTTTCAATAAGTTCACTTGCTCTGCACTAAATAGACATAATGGTGATAATATAATGCATCAAATGCCCCCAGATATTGTCTATATCCAATAATAATACTGCAGCGTCACAGCTGCCCCTTTATTTTACTAAGAAATCCCTACACTGATGCTATGATGCTTACTTTCAACAATGTATTTTTTTATATAAAACAAATTGTACACAATTCGTTCATAGGAGGGTACTAGGCTATTGGCCCTAGGGCCTATGTAAGCCTAGCCAAAAATGTACCCTGGCTTTCGCCACCCAAGAAAATTATTTTCCTGTGCCCCTGTCGAGCAGAGCCACAGAAGTGATCCCTGGGGTGAATTTCCTATCTCCCATCCAGTCGTCAAGATTTTTCTTGGAGTGCTAATTAGGAGCTCTGTTTGACATAGATAGGTAGTCTGTTCCAGAGTATGGGAAGTCTCTGGGACAGGAATCTATCTCTCCAGCATGTTCTGTTTATTGTGGTGATAAGGTTTAGGTCCCTAGAGCATGTAGCTCGGAGGTATTGGGATTTCTTTAAGTGGAGCATGTCCAACAGCTCTGGGTTTGACATAGCTTTGTATGGTAGGCAGAGATTGCCTCTGAGTAGGCGATATGCGACGGAGTAAAGCTGGAGTTTTTTGAGACTGTCTGCGTAAGGCATCTGTTTGAGGCCAGTAATCCTCTTTGTGAGGTGTTTCTGTGGCCTTTCCAGTTGTTGTAGATGTCTTGTGAGGTACATACCAAAAGGAGAGTTGTACTCTGTAATGGGTCTAATGAGTGATGAGTAGAGGGGAACAATGACCTCTTTTTTTTTTTGGATGAGAAACCTTTTGTGATGAGGTGAGCCACGTAGAAGGATTTCCTGACCACTGTGGCAATGTGATTATCAAAGGAGAGACTACTGTCCAACTGTGTCCCAAGGTCTCATCACATTTTCAGCGTTAAGTAGACTACCAGCTATGTGGTAGTTCATGGGTACAGAGTTTTTACCAAAGGGGATGACGACACACTTTTTGGCATTGAGCTTCAGGCCATGGCTTTGACACCAGGCATCTGTCTCAGTGAGGCCCTTTGTAGTATATCAACATCGTTAGGAGTTTCGATTATGGCTCCTAGTTTGCAGTCATCTGCAAACTTTGTTAGCCAAAGACCTTCTGCGTTAGCCTGTACTTCAGAGAAGTAGATACCAAGCAGGAGAGGACACAGGACTGAACCCTGTGGTACTCCACTTGTCACTGGTCTGAAGTCAGATTTGGAGTCTGCTACTTTCACAGTGTGGGTTCTGTCAGTGAGCCATTTGGCAACCCATCTTGTGACATAGGGATTTATACCTAGTTTAGTGAGCTTATCTATAATTCCAGAGTGGGGGATGGTGTTGAAAGCCAGGAGTGGGAATCCTGGGGCATAGTGGGGGGTCTGTACCAAGCTACAGTTTGGATTGCGGTCTTGCCCAGAGTTAGTTGCACTTGGATAATCTCGGATGCATTATGCTGTTCAACTAGCCTGAAGCTGTGGATATCCTTAATGAATGTGGACACGCCTCCATCTTTAGTGCTTCGTTCTGGGTTAGGTGGCCGAAAGGTGTGGTATGAATTATAGCCTGGTAATGCAGGGGTGCTCTCTGGAGCTTTGAACCAGGTTTCTGTCACTGCACAGATGTCGATGTTCTCCATTTTAAGAAGTGCCTTGAGTGAGTGCATTTTGAGGTTTAGACTTCTAGCATTGAGTAGCATTACCCTCAGATTTTGCTTGCTTGTACCTGTTATGGTAGTGAATTTGTCATTTGAAATTTGCCTAAAAAAGGCACTATAGGGGTGGCAAGAGCCTTAGCTAGTATCCGGAATCCCAAGTGCGACAGGTGCAAGCCATCTCTGGCAAAACATCGTGGTCTGTCGATCATGTCGTCCCAGGCAGGCAAATACTGGATCTGCTTAGAATGACACCAGAAGCTTAGCCAATTGTTGAAGTCAATCATTTTGTCCTTGTACTGTGGCATCATTCTGAGTTATGGCATGATGCTACTCAGGGTCATACCTGCCTGGGATACAAGAGTGGAGAGCTCCCCCATGTCTCTTTTCATGTAGTGCAGGGAGATACGTCTCAGGTCATTCACACCACCATGGACAATGACAGTGTCATATTTATACTTGTTGTGGGAGTGACCTGAGTGCGTGTATTTTGTGGCGGATCCTGGCACCTGACAGGCAGCTGACAGTAACTTTCGCCTTGTTTAGCCTGGTGAGTGGAGCATCAGTGTGCCTGACTATAGAGTCACCTATGACTATAGTGTTGGGTACGTTGTTATGCCTTATGGGCTGTGGTTGAGTGGCACACTGGGTTTGTGGGCTGTGTGTCATTTGGGTTGTGTTGGGGGGGGGTGGAGTTTGCTTGCGTTTCTGCTTTGGAGGTCCCTGATGCTTGGACAGGTTTTTATTGAGAGCCTCCACGAATGTAGGTGTGTGTTTCTATGTGTGTGTTTTGGTGGTGTAGTTTTGAGAGACTATGTGATGAGTGTGGTGTGGAAAACCCGGATTTACAACAGAGATAGATGTATTAAGAATATATTGGAAAGTAATTACATCAACAAAAGTGTTGGACAGATGCGGAAATGTGGGCACTGTGCACAATGCCATTTTATAAATGAGGCGACTTGTGTCCGTATAAAAGGCTATGGAAAGGTGCACCTCAACAAGTAATTCAGCTGCCAGAGCAAATGTTTGGTATATATTGCAACATGTCAGTTCTGTGAAAAATTCTATATTGGTAAAACCATCAATATGTTGCATAAACGCATATACCACCACCTTTACGATATTAGAAAAGGGAATTCCAAGAGCGCATTGGCAAAACATATTATAGAACACCCACAACATCATTTTAAGTTTTCTGTTTTGGAACAAGTCCAAAGTGATGATACAAGGGGTGGGCCAGTGGATGCAATTTTGGAATTTAAAGAACTGCTCTGGCAATTGAGGTGTAATGCAACTAACAACTTTGGCTTGAATGAAACATTGTCTATTTCAAGTTATCTGAAACTCAAATCTGAGTTTCATAGTTCTTAGTAAAATGAAGGGGCAGCTGTGATGCTGCAGTATTATTATTCGATATAGACAATATATGGGGGCATTTGATGCATTATATTATCACCATTATGTCTATTTAGTGCAGGGCAAGTGAACTTATTGAAAAAAATCTTTTACAAAACAGTGGGTTGACATGATGAATAGAACTGTGTGCACCATTTGTACATTTGTGTATGTACTGGGTTTTACATTTGTGGTTTATACACATTTATTAATTTATTTGTTGTTGTGTAGGCAGAGAAGTGCAATTTAAATATGTTTCACACAACCAGTTGTTTTTCATACATAACTGAATGGTTTAGAAACCAGCAATTTATGTATACAAAGGTTGAAAAATTTAGATGGATGGTTTTATCCAATGTGTTGACTTCATTTAATTATGTGATAGGAATGGATTAGTATTTAATTGGCCAGGATGTACAAGTTTTATTAATTTATTCTGAAGACGTCTATTGGCAAACGCCTGACAAAAGCGCTAAATTTTATAAAAGTGTTTGTTCAGTGGCATCTTATCGTCTTCCAGTATTTTATTAAACTCACAAAAGCAACAGCAGTTTAGTTCTGTGTCACAGAATGATCGCTGCTGGGCCCAGAAGCCAACCTCTGTCCAACAGAACAATTGTTGCTGGCCCAGAAGTCAACCTCTGTCTAAAAGAATGATCGTTGCTGGGCCAAGAAGAAATCCTCTGTCCCAACAGATCGATTGCTGCTGGGCTAAGACGAAAACCTCTGTCCAACAGAATGATCGCTGCTAGGCCCAGAAGCCAACCTCTGTCCAACAGAACGATCGCTGCTGGGCTCAGAAGCCAACCTCTTTCCAACAGAACGATCGCTGCTGGGCCCAGAAACCACCCTCTGTCCAACAGTACAATCATTGCTGGGCCCAGAAGTCAAACTCTGTCCAAAAACTAGTTCAGAAAAAAACAGAATTTGTGGAAAAAAGGTGTATAGACTTGTGGGACCAGTTAGCTAAGCACTTGAGAATGTATTTCCAGCAAAGAAGACTAGTTGTCAGCATGCAGTCCCCATCCTGTTTAACCTCATCCTTAGCCTGGTTGCTAGCAGTCCATTTTTTAAGGCAGTGTAGCAACTGCCTCATGTTTACTGGCCACCAACTTCTACCAGATACTGGTTCCACTTGGGAAAGATGCATCTAGTTATCCAGATTGGAGGCTAATCTCTCCATCTCTCCCACTGCCTGTAAACAGTAACACAACAACACTGCATTATCGTAAAGCCAAAATATTACTTCCACATTTACTTGGGTAGTAAAATTTGCCAAAGCCTCCTGGACATTGTTGTAGCTTACCTGAGCTGTGTAGTGCAAATACTAACACTACACCTGCATATGCTGTTACTGGGAGTCACATATACTGCATACTGTCCCGTTAAGATCCCGTCAGTCTGCAACACATCACAAAAATATTATAGATGCTAGTGACTATTATAAGACGTACAGAGACAGCACTTACTAGGTTGGCAAAGAGTAAGGTGCCAGTTAGCTGTCTCTCTAGTGCAAGGAGTTAGGAAGTTTGTAAGGCCTGTGGATCTTGGACTGACCCAGACCCAGTTACAGCCTTGTAGTTGTCTTTGTAATGATCTTGTGTTTCACACTGGGGAAGATGGAGAGACATTCATGAGTTCATGTCTTTGAAGAAGAAAGGCATTGGAATTAAGCAGCATTGTACCCTCACCAAGAATAGAACTTAAATTTAAGGGTAAAATAATTGGCTAGTAAATTGGTATCTTTCTAAGGGGATACAGTGTATGACTGCATGGGATGAAATGATGAACAGTCCCATCTACTTAGCTAGGGGTATCCTTCATCTTTCTTCCCTTGGTGTTCTCGTATCTATCTATATATATATATATATCTATATATATATATATATATATATATATATATATATATATATTTTTTTTTTTTTTTTTTTTCACTTTTGCTGCCCCCTCCCACCAAGAGTGTGATTTTCAGGCAGAGTTCTTTTGATGGACATCCCAACATAGCTAACTCCAGGCTGGACAATACCAAGATAGCAGTGCTGAATGCTAGAAGTCTGAATAAAACAAAATCTCTGAACTTGAGTTCTTCCTTAATCTCAAAGACATTGTCAGTTGTGTAATTGCAGAAACCCGGTTCCATTGTAGTGGTAATACTCTCTGCATTCCAGGGGTACAACTCCTGACATATACATTTAGATCTCCTAGCAACTGTGGGAGTGTATTTGTATTTACTTGTAACCCGATTGTCTCGCACTAGATTTTACATGCTATAAACTTTTTGAAGTCTTTGTTACAAATTATATCATTATAGTAAGTTATACATACCAATCTATGACTCCTTAACCAGTAAAAAAAATTTAATCAAACCAAATACCTTTCTTATGAGTGACTTCAACTGTCCAGACACAAACTGGCAAACATTTTACCAGCACCGTATGCCAGTATACATGACCAAATTGTGCTCTTACTTGTTAGAGGTGTTAATCTGTTTGATCTTGCCCTCACAAACATTTCTTCCAATTGCACCTTTCCTTCCCTAGGTAAGCTGACCATATCACTGTGACCCTCCCTATGAAAACCTGCTTTGTGACCCCTAATATCCCACTCTACATTCAGGGATTACTCCAACACCAATTAATATGTATTCATGTTATTAATCATCACAAATTGTAGCTCCCCAGGAAACTCTGTAACTGAACTAACTGCTTTTCCTTCTTAAACAAGTATATTGAGTCACCCATACCAGTCCGGTGTAAGAATAACGACATGTTTAGTGCTAAACCCATATGGAGGCGTTACCATCCATACCAGTCTGGTATAAGAATAACAGCATGTTTAGTGCTAAACCCATATGGAGGAGTTACCACCCATACCAGTCTGGTATAAGAATAATGACATGTTTAGTGCTAAACTCATATGGAGGAGTTACCACCCATACCAGTCTGGTATAAGAATAACAGCATGTTTAGTGTTAAACCCATATGGAGGCGTTACCATCCATACCAGTCTGGTATAAGAATAATGACATGTTTAGTGTTAAACCCATATGGAGGCGTTACCACCCATACCAGTCTGGTATAAGAATAATGACATGTTTAATGCTAAACTCGTATGGAGGAGTTACCACCCATACCAGTCAAGTATAAGAATAATGACATGTTTAGTGCTAAACTCGTATGGAGGAGTTACCACCCATACCAGTCAAGTATAAGAATAATGACATGTTTAGTGCTAAACTCGTATGGAGGAGTTACCACCCATACCAGTCAAGTATAAGAATAATGACATGTTTAGTGCTAAACTCGTATGGAGGAGTTACCACCCATACCAGTCAAGTATAAGAATAATGACATGTTTAGTGTTAAACCCATATGGAGGCGTTACCACCCATACCAGTCTGGTATAAGAATAACAGCATGTTTAGTGCTAAACCCATATGGAGGCATTACCTCCCATACCACTCTGGTATAAGAATAATGACATGTTTAGTGCTAAACCCATATGGAGGCATTACCACCCATACCAGTCTGGTATAAGAATAATGACATGTTTAGTGCTAAACCCATATGGAGGAGTTACCACCCATACCAGTCTGGTATAAGAATAATGACATGTTTAGTGCTAAACCCATATGGAGGAGTTACCACCCATGCCAGTCTGGTATAAGAATAATGACATGTTTAGTGCTAAACCCATATGGAGGAGTTACCACCTATACCAGTCTGGTATAAGAATAACAGCATGTTTAGTGCTAAACCCATATGGAGGAGTTACCACCCATACCAGTCTGGTATAAGAATAATGACATGTTTAGTGCTAAACCCATATGGAGGAGTTACCACCCATACCAGTCTGGTATAAGAATAACAGCATGTTTAGTGCTAAACTCGTATGGAGGAGTTACCACCCATACCAGTCTGGTATAAGAATAATGACATGTTTAGTGCTAAACCCATATGGAGGAGTTACCACCCATACCAGTCTGGTATAAGAATAACAGCATGTTTAGTGCTAAACTCGTATGGAGGAGTTACCACCCATACCAGTCCGGTATAAGAATAACAGCACGTTTAGTGCTAAACTCGTATGGAGGAGTTACCACATCAGTAAACTCTATAATACAAAGAAAAAGCTCAAGCTCCTGGCCGTCAGCCAAAGATGTTCACTTCATCGTTATAAAATGGATTTTAAAGTGGTAAGCATGCCTCTCAAGCTTACCATAATGAAATGTAAGGCCATGTATGAACTTAGGCTTGCAGCTAATTCAAAAGACAACCCTAAGGCCTACTTCTCCTATTTGAGGAAGCTTAGAAGTAACCTGCAGCTCTGTACAGAACGTCTCCAGTCTCCTTCTCATTGAAAAGGACATTGGGAATGTGCTTGTGGACAAATTCTCTTCCAGCTTCACTCCACCCACCCTTTTCTCTGTCCCCTTCATTCCTGCGTTACATTTCTCCCCCTGAAATCAGTTTGCACCAAGTCCTTTTAGCAGTTTACTAAATTAGAAACACGACTTCTATGGGTCCTGACAGTATCTCTGGATGCCCGCTAACAGCCTGAAGTCCCACCTAGGAAACTCCTTCCATCAATTCTTCATCCTAAGTATCTCTGCTGATTTTGTCCCCAAGCTGTGGACAATAGCAGTTGTGCCCTTGTATAAAGGAGGCTCTTTTACTGACCCTGAGAATTACAGGCCTATTAGTCTCCCTGCTGTTATTTGCAAGCAACTGTCCAGATTTTCGCAGAATATTCAGATTTTTGCTTCATAAAATTTATGGTTTTCTGGCATGAGGATCAAATTCACTAAATAAGGACAGACATCGGAATTTCATGCTTCATATCCTTCAGAAAAATGCATGCTAACACCTTTTATTGTATCAAATTTCTAAGTTTATAAAAGCAATAATTAAAATGTCTGCCTAGTTTTGGACCCGTGTCCCCCCCCATTATTTTTGGCTTTGTCCAGATTTTGTTTGCAAGGCATATGGAATGTACAAGAGCTGAACTAATAGATGATGTGGGTGACCTTACACCCCTGGATGCACACCACCAGTTCACTTTTACAAAGGGCAGGTCATAACCACTTAGCCTGGTTGAAAGGATTATTGAGGCCATGGATATGGAACATAAAAGTCCACACTGCTTATCTGGACCTTGCCAAGGTCTATGACAGCACCCCACGTACTGGAATTAGCAAACTCTCCCATCTCAATGTTAGTCTGTACATAGCTCAACAGGTTAGCAGTTATCTGCCTCGGAGAAGAGGTAAAATTAACATCAGGGTATTTGCTCTAGTATAGACAGAAGAATGCCAGCAGTGATATTCCACAGAGTTCTGTCCTGGGTCTCCAAACCAAAGGGTACAAAGTCACACAGACAAACCATTTAGTAAAAACTACAAGAAAACTGCAGGTAAACTAGAGTTTTCACTGTGTGATACCTTAAACCTTCTATAGTAGAGGCCCATGGGATATATATCAATGACTTCTAATGGATGTTGGTTGGAATATTTTGCAGGCACCTTAATGTTTGAGTGTCAATTGGGTTTAAAGACCTCTAAAGTATAGCCAAACTGTTCAGTTATTATACTGTGCTAATGAGGTCAATAAGAAGGCTGAAACATGCATGTCCACAGCTAGTGGGTTTTGGCTTTCTTGGCCTGAATGTAGCCATAAACACTTAAAAAGCAAAAAAGTCAGACATTCAGAAGCCATGTATAGCTGAAGTGCTTAATGTCCTTAAGGAGTTATTTGCATGTATCCCAATGACCTCCATTACAGGAGGTTTAATCACACAGTGAAAACTCTAACTCAAAAGATTTAGGGGGTGACCTTTAAGAGCACCCACAGTGAGGCTCAGGGCCCTTATTTTCCTTCCATACTCCTGAGGGACTCGTGTGGTTCCTGTACAAATAAATCGCAGTGCTTCCCTGCACCTCTTCAGTAACCTGCCTTTTAAAATTAAGAGGTGCTTCCCTGCACCTCTTCAGTAACCTGCCTTTTAAAATTAAGGGGTGCTGCCCTGCACCTCTTCAATAACCTGCCTTTTAAAAATTAAGGGGTGCTGCCCTGCACCTTTTCAATAACCTGCCTTTTAAAATTAAGGGGTGCTGCCCTGCACCTCTTCAATAACCTGCCTTTTAAAATTAAGGGGTGCTGCCCTGCACCTCTTCAGTAACCTGTCTTAAAATTAAGGGCTAAAGATGGTTATAAAATGTAGCTTTTAGTACAAACTGTTTTTAGTTACATAAAGTTTTTGAATGGATATATTTTAGATGTGAATCAGGTATTAGCAGAATGTAATAAAGTGATGGTTTTAAGTGACTGGCATTGCATTTTTCATGGTTTTGTGTTTAATAGTTTGTCAGCTAGTTCATTGTGTCTCTAGTCACATCCTTACCAGTGTGTGCGCATTTTTATTTATTTATTTATTTATTTTTGGTGGCACCATATGAAAACTTTGCTGGGGTTGCCAGCTGTTAACCAAGCTTCAGTTCTGTATAAAATGGCCCGAACATGGACATGAAGCGTTCTTGGCCAGGAAGTGTAAACTGAAAAAAAAAAAGGAAATTAGATGTGTGAATACAAAGTTAACAGAAAAGTGGCGATTTTTTTTTTCAAATTTGGTAAGGGATAAAACTCAACAGTATTTTGTAAATTAATATTAAAAAAGATTATAAACATATTTGGTGTGACTTTTTTGGGTAAATTGCTCTGCCAATGATACTGCTAGGAAGTGTGGTTGAGTTTAGTATAGATGTTTGCATCCATTTGCACATTATTTTTTATTACTAAAAGAGGATGTGGTACAAACAGTTATCTTTTTAATTCCAGAAAAGGTGAAGGCCGACCTGAATGGGCACTGTTTGGCCGGCTAACTGAGCACAATGAAACCATTTTATTCAAGGAGAAGTTTTTAGACTGGGCTGAATCGAGAACAGACATGCAAAAAGATAAAGTAATGGTTATGGAGCCAAAGGTAAGAGAAGGTGGTCTCATTCCTGAAACTGTCATGTTCTGTTTATATCTAGTACACTGTAGTCTAACAGAATTATTGATCTTTTATATCTTGTACACTGTAGTCTAACAGAATTATTGATCTTTTATATCTTGTACACTGTAGTCTAACATAATTATTGATCTTTTATATCTTGTACACTGTAGTCTAACATAATTATTGATCTTTTCTCTTGAACGGAGATGTGGCTAAGATTCCTTTACATTATAAATGGCATTGCTGTGATGATTTGTTCCTCTAAACTAACAATGTGCATAAGCTACTGCAGTTTTTAAAAGTGTACTGCAGGAAACAATGCCATTCCTTTGTTCTTGTAGATGTGCTTAGAGGCAAACTATTACAAATCCATCAACTTACAAACTTCATTTGGTTTCAGCTAAAAAGTGTATAAAGACAGTGAGAAAAGTAGGGATGTAACATCTCGAACCTTCCGTGATAGTGCTGCAGCTCTGTATAGCTTTTCTCCGTTATACTTTTTTCCCTATGAAGCGCTTACTGTCAAGGGGGATGCTGCATACCTGCCCAGTATACCCAGTAAAACATCACACTAAGTGTGCACACTCTCTTTTCTGTTGCTTGTTTCGGGTTGCTGTTGCTGGTTTCAGTCATGGATCGCAATTATTGATCAATGTATAAAGCACTGAAGCCTTTAAAGGGCTCATGTGACTACAGAATGAAGAGCCGTTTAATATGCTTACCAAAGGCAAGTTGTTGAACATTAAGTGAAAGCACACAGATTGTCTGATATGAGGCTGTTTTATGAGTATTGTTTAGACATTTAACTATAAAATGGTTGATGGTTGCATTAGCAGTCAGTGCCAAAATAACAAGTGCCCTATGCATGTAAATTGTACATTATGTAAAAATGAAATGTAAAATTTACACTTTAAAAAAAAAAAAAAAAAAAAAAAAGAGTATATACTGTTGTATCACTGATGGTGGGCTGGCAAATCTTCATTGTATTTCTTAATTTGTAGGAGATGGCTATGTACTAATGGATAGGTGACAAACATGCTATAGTATACCTGTCACATGACATTATGGTTTGTATCTGCCCCTCCACCAAGCATGGAAATTTCCAGAAAAAAACATACCAGCTGCTGACTGGTGTAGAGGACCAACTATTGATATGGTCCAAAGGTATTTGATATATATCTTCGCAAGGGAATAAAATAAGAACCTCCCAAGATCTACCTACCATAAATTGTGTTAAATGTAAAATTGATCGCTGTCAAAGTGAAGTTTCAAATGGGATTTCCTGCTGTTCTTTTACTCGGTGCAGCTAGGGGTCAGATACTCTCCTGCAAATCCACAATGAGAAGCTACCTTCCTCATAGCCTTGTTTTCAAAGCCGTTTTGTGGATCTTTTATTTGTATTTTATGTGCACGCTGAAAGTTGTGTTATACTTGGTCACATTGTAGCAAAATGTGGTAGGTCCTGCCCTTGGATGTTTCAAAACAGATGTTCTGTAAAAAGTATTGTGATATGATGTTTTAAAATGATGTTTTGTACAGTAAATAATAATTTAAGCATTACTGTACAGAAAATGTTGTGCTTCCCTTTTGGAAAGAGTTATGTCCCAATACTAGGCAAAGGGGTTGCTTTAAACAAGTGTTGGTAACAAACAGTTGCCTTCCTAATGTAGTTTATGAAAAAGGACAGCTTGTGACCCTGGGAGTAAATAGGCCTTTCACGTCAGGGGTTGATTTGTGAGTGGAATAGCTGTTCTGGGAGTGCACTGTAAAAGAGAACTTGTTGAAACTTGCTGTACATACTTCAGGCAAGGATAAGTGTTGTGTGAGCAATGTCTTCTCCTCACTTAGAATAATGGCTAGATTCAAAGAAAAGGTCATTGCATTCACCAATTGGGAGATCCAGTTATATATCTCCCTGGGACGAGATGACTACTGTGCTTTACAAAGGATGTTCTGTACCAATCGTTTAAGGGTTTCTGCATAGTGGCCAAGCCTTTGCTGCCCTCACTGTGCCTTTTTTGGGCAGAGTTCATTTAATGAATATACCAGCCTAATAAACCAAATTATAAATTGCACCTGAAGGAGGCCCTTCCCAGTGTCTGTAGTCTTGAGAATAAACGTCATGATTTGGAGGCACTTCTGTATGTGGAACAAGTCCATGTTTTATAGTTGTAGAGGCACAGAACCAAGGGTAATGAGAGCACCTCTTCCATGACAGGCTTCAGGGCTATCGCAGCTTCAAGGCCGCTGGTAATGGTGGAGGTGTCCCAGTGTTCATTAGAGATTTTGTCCCTTCCAAAGTGATACCCCGTGACTACCAAAGTGATACCCCGTGACTACCACAGTGATACCCCGTGACTACCACAGTGATACCCCGTGACTACCAAAGTGATACCTTGTGACTACCACAGTGATACCCCGTGACTACCACAGTGATACCCCGTGACTACCACAGTGATACCCCGTGACTACCAAAGTGATACCTTGTGACTACCAAAGTGATACCCCGTGACTACCACAGTGATACCCCGTGACTACCAAAGTGATACCTCGTGACTACCACAGTGATACCCCGTGACTACCAAAGTGATACCCCATGACTACCAAAGTAATACCCCGTGACTACCACAGTGATACCCCGTGACCCAGGTGAGCTCATTCAACTTCATCTCACACTCGATAAACCAGAATTTCAACTTAGAACTTATCGATCACCTTCTGTGGCCCCATAGGATCATGAAAACGTCCTGGCCCTCCTCGTAAACATCCCCATAAGAGAGAGATGTTCTTCGTGTTTCACTGTTGCAGTCATTACACTTGGGTTATCCTGCTTGTAGGCTACCCTCAGTTGGCCTGAATTCCAAAGTGTAGGACCGGCGTCGGTTGCTGTCACCTCCTCCCTGACGTCAGTGCGCCAGGGGTATAAAAGATGCAGCCGATGCCATTTTCTTCAGTCTTTCTTGCCATGCTGTGCCCAAAGCATGAGCAGTTTGCAAGTGCTGCTTGGCCGACTCCTGAGATTTTCGTGTTCAAATTTCAGATTCGAAGTCTTCATTAAAAGCTAAGTACCCCATTGGGGAAACTTTTTTCTTGCTCCAGACCAATGTCAGAATAAGTTAATAATTGTATTTCTTATGGGAAGCAAATACCTCATAAGGATTTCCACTCTTACTGTATTCCTTGCCTAGGCCCTGACCACGACGTTGCTAGTTGTCGGTTTTGTGCTAGATTTAACCAACGCACTATTAAGCGTCAGTACGATTTTGCATTACACTATTTTGGCAGAAGATTTAATTATACCATGTTGTCAGATAGCCATCTGACTATTGAAATTCACAAGAAACGCAAAGAAAAAGAAAAGGACAGGCATCCGAGGTCCAAAACCGACGACGAGGCTTCTTCTAAGCCAGTCGCCGGTTCTCAGTGAGGCGCCTTCACAGCCCCTGACGCCCGCTACTTTAGACCCGCAGGCCGCTACCAACTCCCACGTGGAGTCACCTAGGCCACTGGAAGCTGAAGGTATTGGACCTTCGGAGACTATTCCCTCAGATGGGTCCGGAGCCGCTGAGTAGGCATTGGCTTCTGAGGGTGTTTTCAGACCAACTCAATTATACATTAAAAAGACTTCAGCTTCAAAGGCAAAGACTAAAGCACCCTTAAAGACAAAGAAACAAGTACAACAGCCTCATGGACAGGCCTCCATGCCCAAAAAACAGATGCTCAAAATGGCCGAAGACTTAATTACTTTGATCAGGGGTTCCCATCCCCCACCTGATAAAAGGCCTAGGCAAGAGACAGAATATGAATCTTCAGATCAGGTTTCCATTTCATCTTATTCCGCTCTCTTCCTCCCTATGAGGATTCTGATGCTGAAGAATCTAGCCCTTCAGCCTCTCCTCCTGAGGATTACTCTTTTGGGGAAACCTTGCATACCATGAGGGAGCATTTCCACTGGGAGAGCCAAGATTTTTCAGAATCTAAGAAAAGGCCCAGCGACTTCCTTTTACTACCACAACACAGGCCCGTAGCTATTCCACCTGTATTAGACATTGTTGATGTATTTTCTGAGCCCAGTCTGACCCCTGACTCCTTACCTACAGCTCCTGTTAAGCCGGACAGGTACTACAGGGTTCCTGACTCTCATAAATTCCTTTTCAAAAACCCTGCTGCTGACCCAGAAACTATCTCTCAGGGTCCCAAAGGAGTCAAGGCTTCCACTGCAAAAAACCCTACCCCCTCTGACAGGGATTCTAGGGCATTGGACAGATGTGGAAAAAGATTTACACTTCTGCTACCTTGGCTATAAGGGCTTTAAATTGTCAGTTTCATATGCTCAAATATCAGCAATATATTATGTCACTGCTTAAACAGAAAATGTTGACAAATTCTGAATGTACAGAAAACAAAGAAATGCAGGATTTATTGCATGCAGCTGAACAAGTTGGAAAGCATACTTTGCAATGTGGTTTTGATTCTTTGGAGGCCTCCTGCAGAGCCGCTGTTACGGGTTCTGTCATCAGGAGGCATGCTTGGTTAAAAGAACAAAGTCTGCCTGATCATGTCAAAGCAAAATTATTAGATGCCCCATTACAGCATGATACTTTGTTTGGTGTTAAAGAAAATGGAGGACAAAGCTAAATCTATGCAAACGGTTAAGGATTTCTTACAGGTTCAGCCTCCAAGATTTAGCAGACACTGGCCTACAAAGAAATGGTCCTTTCCAGTGTCAGACAAACCACAAAGGGGCAGATACAGATGCCCAAGAGGCAGATCCCAGTCCCAAGGTTCGTACAGGTCTAAACAATGGGGTGCTTCTACCTCCTAAAGTGGAGAAGACAAATCATAACCATACAGAAAACAGTCCCAATGACTTCCCCTTACCTGCACCAAGCACTTATCTTCTGGCAGCACCTTTAGGGAGAAAACTATCACTTTTTTCTCAAAACTGGCACATAATAATCCAGGACAAATGGGTCATCTAGACATAGTGTCACAAGGCTACAAGTTTCACTTCCATACCCTGCCAAGGACAAACTTTTGGCCAGACCTGCCAAAACATTAATGGGCAGAGGCACAAAAGCAAGTCTCATCCCTCATGGACATGAGGGCAATTCAACAAGTACCAGAGCAAGAGCAGAGACAAGGATTTTATTCAAGACTGTTCTTGGTACCAAGAAAGGGCAAGACCTGGAGACCAATACTGGACCTATTTATTCTAAACACATTTCTGGATATACCAAAATTCAAAATGTTGACTCTACAGCAACTTCTGCCATGCTGGGCAAGAAGGCTTGGCTTGTGACTTTAGACCTAAAAGAGGCATACCTGCATGTCCCAATCAGACAAACATGCAGAAGGTATCTCAGATTCAAAGCTGGCTCAATGCACTACCAATTCTCTGCACTGCCCTTTGGCTTATCTACTGTGCCCATGGTCTTCACAAATTGCCTGGCACCAGTAATTGCATTCTGCAGACAAAGAGGAATACACATATATCCTTACTTGGATGACTGCCTCATTCAAGCAGAGAGCAAGACATTCTACTACAGCATCTGGCATTTGTAATGAGATTTCTAACAGGCCTAGGGTACACAGTCAATGAAAAGAAATCAAAACTAGTACCCTCCCAAGAGATAATATTCCTGGGTGCAAGCTTAAATACAACTGCCCAGATGGCTTATCTCACGCCAGACAAACAAAGGCAACTGACTACCTATTTCAACCTGTTGGCAACAAAGGCCCAGTTATCTGCAAGAAAAATTCTGCTGGCTTTGGGCTTCATGGCATCCTGCATTCTACTAATTCCATATGCGAGACTGCATATGAGGAAACTTCAATGGTACCTAAAAAGTGTTTGGACTCAACATTGCCACAGCCTGGAAACAATAGTTACTCTCATTCCCTGCCTGCAATAGGAGTTTCATTGGTGGGTGAAGGCTTGTCACCAGAACAAGGGGCAGCCATTCACTTTACCTCCAGCCAGGCAGCCATTAACAACGGATGCATCAGATTATGCCTGGGGGGCCCACATGACAGGAAGATGTATTCAAGGTACATGGTCCGCAAACCGAATGCATCTACATATCAATCAAAAAGAGATGCTAGCTGTTCAGAATGCCCTGACAGCCTTCAAGGACCTACTTCATCCGGGACAAATACTGATAAAGACAGACAACACCACAGTCATGTGGTATATAAACAAGCAGGGAGGCACTCATTCTTACCCCCTTTGCAGACTAGCCATGACTTTGTGGGACACAGCATTGACTTACCGAGTACATCTACAGGCACAATTCCTGCCAGGAAAGATAAATACTCTGGCAGACGAACTAAGCAGAAACGTCATGGATCCCCACGAGTGGAAATTGTATCCACAAATCTTCAGCATAACAAGAAAATGGGGATGCCTGGATATAAATGTATTTGCCTCTCCTCACAACTACCAACTAAAAAGATTCTGCGTCAGGACTTATCACAAACAAGCATGGAAAGTGGACGCCCTATCTTTCAGCTGGAAAAGCTTAGCAGTATATGCCTTTCCTCCACTGCCTCTCCTCCCCAAGGTACTCCTAAAGGTCAGAGAAGAAAAGCCAAAGATTATACTGATTGCCCCAGACTGGCCCCGCCAGCACTGGTACCCAATCCTAAGGAACTTGTCTCAATGCCCGGCTTGGACCTTGCCCCAAATACCTCATCTACTATCCCAACAAAACAATCACATCCTGCACAGCCAATTAAAGACCTTAAATCTGGCAGCATGGCAGATAATGTAGTGATACAAAACATGCCTCTTATTAAAGCTGTAATGGATGTCATTTTGGAGGCCAGAAGGCCTAGTACAAGAAAATCTTATGCTGGAAAATGGAAGAGATCCTGTGCTTGGAACCAGGCACAAGGAATTGACACAGCTGTACCAAATATTCCTCAGATTTTGCAATACTTAGCTGAGATGCTGGACAAAGGCCTATGCTTTTCATCTATTAAAATTCATGCCTCTGCCATTTTGGCTCATTACAATATGGAGCCACCAATCTTTTCTCATCCCTTGCTAAGGCAGTACCTCAGAGGAGCCAAAAACTTAAGGCCTCCAAGGAGATCACCAGTGCCTGCATGGGACCTCAATTATGTTTTGAAAAAACTCACCCTGCCTCCTTTTGAGCCAGCCGCTACAGCTGATATAAAGTTTTTATCTTGGAAAACAGCTCTGCACCTAGCAATAACCTCTGCAAGACGAGTCTCAGAGCTACAGACATTCATGGCTGTGGAACCTTTTAACATTTTTTATCCAGACAGGGTTTCTCTGAGGACAAACCCAACATTTATGCCTAAGGTAGTGTCCAGTGTGGCCCTTAACCAAACTATTCATCTGCCTACTTTTTATCCAAACCCACAGAATAAGGGGGAGAGAATTCTACATTCTTTGGACATAGGCAGCTACACTTCTACTTGAACAGAACCAAAGCTTTCAGAAAGACAGAGTAACTACTAGTGGTATATGCTGCAGGATCACAAGGAAAGGCCATCTCAAAGCAGACTATTTCAAAGTGGATAGGCCACTGCATTCATTTCTGCTATTCACAACATGGCAAGCCAGTGCCTAAGGGCATTAGGCCACATTCAACCAGAGCAGCAGCCACTTCAGCAGCCTTCCTCAGGGGATTACCAACCAAAGACATTTTAGAGGCTGCTACCTGGAGTTCAGTGCACACCTTTACAAAGCACTATCATTTAGCACTCTACTCTAAATCCAGGGCAGGCTTTGCCACTGCAGTTCTGCAGGGCTTCATAGCCGCTCCTAATGCTATTTAGCTCCAGCCTGCCAACCATAGCTTTGGGAATCTACCCAAATGTAATGCCTGCAACAGTGAAACACGAAGAACATAGTACAGTTGTGTACACTTACCTTAAATGTAGATGTTCGAGTGTATTCACTGTTGCAGTCCAGGTTACCCACCCACCATCCCCCATAACTTTGCTGCAACTTATCTGCTCTTCTCCAACCTATACAACCTATGTGGTGTATTTGCTTGTAGATGAAGGTATTATATATATTTTTTGGTCCATGCATGTTTTATTGGCATATTTTTAGCCTACCCTTTTGGGGGCACCCGACATCTGGGGCAAGAAAAACTGAAGAAAATGGTGTCGGCTGCATCTTTTATACCCCTGGCGTACTGACGTCAGGGAAGAGGCAACAGCAACCGACGCCGGACCAGGACTTTGGAATTCAGGCCAACTGAGGGTAGCCTGCCAGCAGGATAACCCAAGTGTAATGACTGCAACAGTGAATACACTTGAACATCTACATTTACGGTAAGTGTACACAACTGTACATTCTTTAATCCTCTGTGACTTCAACTATCATTCCGTAGACTGCAGGGCTTAGACTGATAACACTGGTTATATGCAGCACTTCTTAGACTGCGTTAATGAGAATTCCTAGGATCAGATTGGCTAAATTCCCACCAGGGGCAGTAATATCCTGGAACTGTTCTCACAGACTCTACCCAGCATGTTCCCTGCCTCTGGTTTGCCTCATTAGTTAAGTAATACCACAAACTGGTTACCTTTACCCTGAGAACATTCAACCCCCACACACACACACACACACACACACACACACACACACACACTATCACCACCCTCTTTAGAGATTCCAAAAGTGCAAATGTATTACAGTTGTAGAGCGAGTGAAATCTGAAAATTTACCCAGGTCATGTCCAGTGTGGATTCACTTTTTGTAGCCACTTTTGCCAAGGATCTTTTGGCTCATTTTGGTCAATGCATTTCTAGAAGCCTTGCATACCAGAACCAAATACAATGGCATATTCGATAACAAATCACCCTGCTTGATCAGTAGATATTAACAAGTCATATAACGTAAGGAAGAAACTGTTTAGATTACGTTCTAAGGCCAGAGCCTCCCATTACAAAGGTAATATAAAATGCCTCACCAAGAAACTGAGGGCATTTATAAATACCAGCAAAATATTCCATGAATGTAGGCCAGCTTCTGAGGCTAAGAGTAATTATAATCCCAAACAAGAAGTAGTTCATGTCACGGATTCACATGCGTCTGTAACGGCACTTCCCATTCAAATCCTAAAGACCTTCTCAACATAGTAGCAAATAAGCTGGCTGCAAATTTCTCCCATGAAACTATCCTTTCCACTCTAAGCACCCCAGGCTCACTTCCCCCAATGATACCCCCAAGATTCGTATCATTAAACTACTCTCCCAGACGAAAAACACCTCATTTATGGGTCCAGACAATGTACCAGGTTGTCTAATAGGTAATGTCAAAGAGGCTCTTTTTGATCCCCTAGGGTGTGTTCCCAAGCCATGGCTCACTCCAGTGGTTTTGCCTTCTCCATAAGGATAGCTTTACTATAGATCTGGGAAGCTACAGAGCCATTAGACTTACCAGTCATGTTTGTAGTGCCATGGAATGTATCATCACTGACCTCATAAACCAGAATATTCAGAGTGGCTCAAGTCACAACAATTTGGATTTGTTAAGGAAAGGTTGTCCCTGCTAAATTTTGTGTGCTTTTTGAAAAGGTAACACAGGTGGTAGACGGTGACCCCACTGTTAATGCTGCCTACTTGGGTCTAGCTAAGGTATTTAACACGGTACAACATGACGAAATTATTAATGTGCAAACAACCTTAAACACCCTGTTTAGTAAGATGGCTGTACAACATGATGAAATTATTAATATGCAAACAACCTTAAACACCTTGTTTAGTAAGATGGATTGCAAACTGGCTCAAGGACTGAAGGCATTGTCAGAGCTGGTGATGTCCCCTCAGCTAGGGAAGAGGCGACCATTGGCATTTTCCATGTCTCCGTACTAGGCTCCCCTCATTTTAGCATTCATTCCTCTGACCTAAACACTAACAATAAGGATATCTGGCTGACCAAGTTCGCTAATGATTGTTTGATTTAACTACTCCAGCCAGTTTACAATGACGCTAACACCATTCAAATGGAACTAATACACCTTAACTTCTGATGCCCAAAAAAGGGCTCAGACTACATGCTAAGAAATGAATGATCTTCAGAAATCAAAAAATTCCTACCTCCTACCGTATCAGTGACACCCCACTGTCCAGTGAGTCAGTGGTTTATGGCTCCCTCTCCTTTGATTATAATGTAGTAACTGCAGTCAGAAAAAATCTAACTGTATCTCACAATTAATAACAAAGGGCATCTCATCTAAGGCCAAAGAAGTTACTCCCCTGTACTCTGCCCCGGTTAGACCTGTTATAGAGTATAATGCACCTTTTGGCATCTATCTCACTAGACATAGGTTCATAGGTAGGTACTAGGCTATCTGCCCGAAGGCATTTATAAGTTTAGCCAGAATGTGCTGGCTTTTGCCGCCCCCCTTAGATTAGTTCCCTGTGCCTCTGTCCAGCAGAGCCACTGAAGTGATGCCCGGGTTAAATTTTCTGTTTCCCATCCACTCATCAAGGTTTCTCGAGTGTTAGTGAGGAGCTCTGCCTAATGTAGATCGGAATCTTGTTCCAAAGCATGGGAAGTCTCTGGGAAAGGAATCTATCGCTCCAGCACATCCTATTTATTGTTGTAGTGAGGTTTAGATCCCTAGAGCATGTGGCTTGAGGGGATATGGTTTTCTTTAGGTGGAGCATGTCCATCAGTTCTGGGTTGGACATGGCCTTGTATGTCAGGCAGAGATCACCTCTGAGTAGGCAGTATGCAACTGAGTACAGCTTGAGTTTCTTCAGTCGAGCTGCATAGGGCATCTGTTTGAGGCCAGTGATCCTCTTGGCGAGGTACTTCTGTGGTCTTTCCAGCTGTTGCATGTGTCTTGTAAGGTTCATCCCAAATAGGGCATTGTACTCTATGATGGGTCTGATGAGGGATGAGTAGAGGGGCACAATGACCTCTTTTGATCTGGATGTGAACCCTTTTGTGATTAGGTGAGCCACACAGAAGGATTTTCTAACCACTTTGGCAATGTTATTATCAAAGGAGTGATTACTATCTTTTTGGGTCCCCAGATCCCTTATTACATCTTCCATATTTAGGGACCTACCACCTATGTGGTAGTTTGTGGGTACTTTGTTTATTCCAAAGGGGATGACTATGCACTTTTTGGCATTTAGCTTGAGGCCATGATTTTGACACCAGGTATCCGTCTCAGTGAGACCCTTTTGGAGGATGTCTGTGTCAGCCGGAGAGTCAATTATAGCCCCTAGTTTGCTGTCGTCTGCGAACTTGGTCAGCCATAGTCCTCCTGTGCTTGCCTGTACCTCTGAGATATATATGCCGAACAGGAGGGGTCCTAGGACTGAGCCCTGGGGAGCGCCACTTGTAACTGGTTTAGAGTCAGACCTAGCTCCCGCAACTCTTACCATGTGGGTTCTGCCCGTGAGCCAGTTGGCAACCCATCTTGTGACATAGGGGTTTATGTTCAGGCTGGTGAGCTTGTCTATAATACCAGAATGGGGAATGGTGTTGAAAGCCTTTGCGAGGTCTAGGTAGGCTGTGTGTACCACCTTTTCCTCTATAGCCTTGGTAACTGTCTCTAAGAAGTCCACCAGGTTTAGGAGGCATGATCTGCCCTTAAAGCTGAACTGGGTAGGGTCCAGTGTTTGGAGGTTCCCAATGTCTCTGTGAATGAGTTCCATGATGATGTGCTCCATAGTCTTGCAGACCAAGCTAGTCAGGTTTATAAGGTAATAGTTCCCGGGGTCTGTTGTGCCTCCACCTTTGGATACAACTTTTGCTGTGTGCCACTCTATGGGCACATAGCCTGTGGAGAGGCTGAGTTTGAACAGTGCGTTTAGGTGAGGGGTTAGTTTGTCTTTGAGCTCATGTAGGATGCAGCCTGGGGCACCGTCTGGTCCCATTGATGCTGTGTTTTTGGCTTTGGAGAGGGCTGTTTTAACCTGAGTGTCTGTGATTTCAGGGGCTCTACATTCTTCTATTATGGGCCCTTTTTGGGGTGAGAGGGGGGTGAAGTTTGCACTGAACCTGCCTGCCAGGATGTTGGCGATATCGGTCGGTTCACTGTATTTTGTGCCATTTTTCACTAACCAAGCAGATCTGAGCATTGCCACTTAGATTCTTGACATAGCTAAAGAATGCCTTGTGGTTATCTTTGGAGTTCTTGGCAAGTTTTCTTTCGAAGCTCGCCTTGGATGATTTTATGAGGGATCGTAGTTTCTTGCTGATACTGATCAGGGATGTCTTCCCTTCTTGGGATTTTACTCTCTTCTATACTAGTTTCCTCCTTCTATTGTATAGCTTGTTTATGGCAGGGGTCCACCAGACTGGTTTCCTTTTCTTGGAGGAGTGAGTCTTGGTTTTGCTTGGGATAGCAGGATCCAGGCATTCTTGTAGGTGCCCGTAGAATGCATTAGTAAAGGATTTTGCAGTTTGGGCAGCGTTATCCTTTAGCATGGGGGCTTTGAAACTTTTCACCTTCGTCTTAAGTAACGTGAAGTTTGCTTTTGAAAAGTTTTTCACAGTGGTTTCCCTGTCCGGGGGTGGGGGCAGAATATGGATATCCAAAGTGATTTGTTTATGGTCAGATCTAACCAGCAAGGGGTTGACCTCTGGTGTGGAACACCGGTCGCCCATGTTGGTGATAACCAGGTCCAATATGTTGTCACCTCTGGTGTGTTGACCAGTTGATCCAGGACGTTTGAGTTTATAAATTCTAGGAAATGCTGGGCAAGGGAGTTAGAACTTGAGTAGTTCTCCCAGTTAATGTTTGGGTAATTGAAATCACCCAATATTAGGGTGTTTGGTAGGACTTTTATGTTTCCCAGTGTTTCCAGAAATGCGGAATGGGGGTCCTGGGACATGGTGCGTGATCTGTAGCAAGCTAAAATTTGAATTGCAGTTTTGCCCGTTGTTAGTTGCATATGGATGATCTCTGAAGCATCGTACTGTACCGCTAACCTGGAGATGTGGTATCCTTGATGAATATGGATACGCCCCCGCCTTTTGTATTTCTGTCCGGGTTCTGTGGCTGAAAAATATGGTATGAGTTGTAGCCTGGTAGTGCTGGGGTGCTGTATGGAGCCTTAAACCAGGTTTCTGTTACTGCACATATATCAATTTTCTTCTTACTGAGGAGTGTCTTGAGTGCATGCATTTTGAGGTTTAGACTTCTAGCATTGAGTAGCATTACCCTCAGTTTTTTGTTACTTGTGCTATTTATGGCGGTGGGTTTGTCTTTTGAGCCTTGCCTACAAAAGGCACTATGGGGGTGGCAAGATCCTTGGCCAGTATTCAAAAGCCTAAGGGTGACAGGTGCAAGCCGTTTCTAGCGAAGCATCATGGCTTATCGAGCATGTCATCCCAGGCGGACAGACACTGGATCCCTTTTGAATGACACCAGAAACTTAACCAATTGTTGAAATTGATAATTTTTTCTTTATACCGTGGTATCATTCTTGGTGAGGGCAGGATGCTACTCAGTGTCAGGGTTATACCAGTCTGGGCTATGTGATCAGAGAGCTCTTCCATGTCTCTTTTCATGTAGTCCCAGGGAGATACAGCTCAGGTCATTCACAATAACATGGACAATGACAGAGTCGTATTTGTACTTGTTCTGGAGTGACCTGAGTGCTTGTGTTATGTGGCGGATACTGGCACCTGACAGGCAGCTAACAGTAACCTTCTTGTTCAGCCTAGTGAGTGGGACGTCAGTGTGCCTGACTATAGAGTCACCTATTACTAGTATGCTGGGTATGTTATTTTGCCTTAAGGGCTGTGATTGTGTGGCACACTGGTTTTGTGAACTGTGTGTTTCATGGTTTGTGTTGGGGGGGTGGAGGTTGCTTGGATGTCTGCTTTGGAGGTCTCTGTTGATTTTTATTTAGAGTCTCCAAGTATGTTTTTGTGTATTTATGTGTGTTTTTTGCTGGTGCTGGTTTAATGGGTCTATGTAAGACTGGTGGTGTGATGCAAGTATTTCCCTTCTCCTCTTGACTGTCTGATCCAGTCTTGGGTTGAGAGAGCTTTGCCTCCAGTTTGGCTGTATTATTGCATTTCTCGCATGTATTAGTGTTTGGTGGTAGGAGGAGAGGGTTGTCTGTGTACATGAGGCAGTTGTAACATTGCCTCAAAATGCCCAGATATATATCAAAAAACTCAACAATCAGCAGGGATCCCATACAAAACAATCTCTGGCATCAAAAATCTTAGTTATCAGAAATGGTTGGAATCAATATCCCCTGTACTGTGTTTTATATAGCCAGGCTTTAAACGTAGGTTGGACAGATGGATGGGTACCATAAAATACATTCTGCAACTCATAGGCTTTTCCCATCTTGAAAAGGTCAGTAGTGTCTGAAGGTGGTTATTGGCAAGGCATGCAAGATATCTTATCAAATAAACTTCTATATTCAATGATTCCCATGAAGAGACCGCCTTTAGGAGTCCGAGATAATATGAAGATATTCTGCTGAAAATCCAGACCAGGAGGACATTACTTGACTTTCTTTTTGTGACTAAAACTAAACTAGTATAAGAGACTACAGAATTTGTGTAATACTTTTGTTTCATGTCCTGAACTAAGAAGAATTTGGAGTTGAGGTTGGCATAGGGTTTGAAGGTTGGTATAATGGTTAAGGTGTGTACCTTAGAGACTAGAAATACAGGGTTTGATTCTCACCTAGGAAAATTGGTTAGGTTTAAAATCATCCCAGAAAGGGCAGCTAGCCTAGTACTTACCTTTGAACCTATGAATGTGCACCACTAAACTGTTGTTTTGCTTTCTGCTTTAATAAAAACACAATTTTAAGGGCAAAGTGCCT
>NC_056747.1:1355380392-1355392892 GCF_019279795.1 Protopterus annectens
AGATCTATGTGCTCTTTCGATACCAAAAGAGAATGCTTCTGGTAAATGTAAAGTTTTAGGGAGCCATGTTGTTTAAAAAGAAGTAATATTGTTACCTTCAATATTTTCTGGCAGTCCAAAAATCCTAATGTTATTGCGCCTAGATCTATTTTCCAGGTCATCCAGCTTTGTTTGTAAATGTGTATTTTGTTTCAGCAGAAACTCAATGTTGATTTCCTCTTCTTGTATTCTATTTTCCATGTCATTCACAGCTTCTTCTATGCCTGTCATCTGGATCTTCTGTTGTTGCAGGTCCATATGTAACAAGTCTATTTGTTTTGTAGTTTTTTCTATGAAAGTGTCTATTTTAGTATCCATTTTATCCATCTTAGCAGTAAGTTGCTGGACTATAATTATCAGAGACTGAAGTTCTTTCTTGATGCTGGAGTCTTGAGAATTTGTCTTACTGGAACTCATTTCAGACTGATAAACTGACAGGAAAATTTCCAAAGTAATTTCTGACAGGAATATTATTAAGATTTCCTTCCTTTTTTAGATATAGTTCAAGAACTATATAAAACAAACATATTTAGAAAGAAAATTACTTCAAAAATTAATTTTTTAAGTAATTAATTCCTGTCAATGTAATGAAATTGGTGGAGCTGAAGAAATCTGCTGCTATCCTGTGTTCATCCTTGGCCACGCCCCTCACAAAGTGCCTTTTCTGACTTTCTGATATTACAATGGTGGCTGCAGCCTGCAAAATTGGTACTCATTTTTTCTTTTTCCGCAGCAATCTTGATTTTCCCTTTTGCTGTCTGAAATTTGAACATTTCCCCCAGTTGGATAGACAAAAGTTTTGTAGCATGGTCTAGGAGTTTTGTTTTGTGTGTGGATTACATCAGTCTTGTTCCAAGATGGCAACATTAGATCCACTGCTACAAAGTATAGCTGCTGCAGCTAATGCTTGGGTAATGGTCAAGTCCATGGCCATTCCAAATACTACAGCTACACCTCCTAAGGAACTAACCATGGAGATCACCTTTGGGACGTTTTCTCCTAGAAAATAGTAAGATCTCACGTGTGTGATTTAAAGCTTTTACACTGCGTTAGATCCTGAAGGTGAGCATACTAAAAATGCAGTGATAGAAATGTTAGCCATTGATGGACTTTAAAGGACTTTGCCTGCTGCTCTAAGAAAGTGGGTATTCCAGACTACACCTAAGGATGCTGAAAAGTTTAGTTATCTGGTAGGTTATTATTCAGTGAAACTATTCTTAAAACTATATCTATATCTGTGGTAAATCCTGTGTCAAATTCCAGTAACAAGTAACTATCAACTGAATAAAAAAAGGTAATGTAACTAGATTTTGTACTGGTAATATCAGCATTGTTCTACTTATTAAAACTGAAACCAGTAAAAAGCATGCTACTAACGATGAGAGCAGAACCTGAAGAAGAAAGGAATTTATTACAACCTGAAAGTGTTACAAAGCAGGTAGTAAAGGTGTCATTGAAGTCTGGAAGTGTTGAAGAGCATGGGGTAGAATTGACTAACAGAACTACAAAGAAGGAATCACTCACTGAAGGGATGTATTCCAAAGGAATGAAGTTATGAAGGATGGAAAATACACTATATGGACAGAATTCTAAATGTTCTGTAATGCTAAATTAGAAAGTTTCAGAAATGGAGAATTGTAAGCAGATGGTATTTGTTAAGAAGGGGGAATTTGTTAACAAGACAGCATTTTCTAGTTTAGTTAAAGGAAGAATGAGTACCATGTTAAAATTGTAAACCTTTCCTACCAGCGTGCAACACATCAAATGAAGACTCTGGGCAACAGGTGTCTGTAGTCAAGGAAAAACAAATAAAACTGAAAATATATTGTTTGCCAAAGTGGAACAACCTGTGGAAGGAAAAGATACTGAGGGTCGTGTTCATTCAATGTGACACAAGAAGATAACATAAAGAAGAAAGGAAAAAGGAGTGTGTAGTGTATAGTGAGCCACAAGACAGCCTTGAACAGAGCCTTAATGGTGGACCTGCTGATCCAAATATAGGAACTCTTGGCAAGTGAAAGAGTTCTGCTCAACGGGTTCATATAGGAAAGGAATGAAACAATGAATAAGGTAGAAAGATCAGCTGTTGACACTAACGCACAAGTTGTTTTCTTTAGGAGATTTCAACAGTGAGACCCTAGTGCTGCATGTAGTGGTAGGTGAAGATACAGTATATCTACCTCAAGACAGACTGATCATGACTACCCAGGGAAGCCACATAAACTTAAAAGGGCACAGCTGGAGGATGACTCCTTGACTAGAACATGAGAAAATATAGCTAGAGCTGTTGAGGAAGAAGCTGAACAAAATGTTTTCATTTCTTACCTATACTGTGAGTTACAAAATGACTTATTGTGCAGAGTAAGGACAGAAAGGAAAGAGCACATCGGTTATCAGTGCCCAAACCTTTCAGTAGCCTAGTCATAAGTTTAGCACATTTTTTAAAACTTGGACAACCCCTGGTAATGGACACTACTAAAGCATGGATCCTGCTAAGGTTTCACAGGCCGTACATAATGAACGACGTTAAGAACTTATGTGCTGGATACCATGAATTCCATAACATAGACCATTATCTTTGCGTTAAAAATGTTTTGATTCCCATATCTGTCACAGAGGGGCTATTTCAGAGTACAGCTACAGACATTGTGCCACTGGTAAAATCCAGCAGTGGGTTTCAGTACAGCTTTTTTACTCTGGACTGTGCAGCTAATTATCTTGATGCTATTCCCCTCGGTAAGGCTAATGCCAAGTCTGTAGGTATGAAGCCAGTCATGTTTTCTAGAGACGACATGCTGATGGAAACACTGACTCACCAGAGAACCCCATTTATATCCAGGCTACTGCACCAACCGTGCTGTTGCATTAATGTCAAGCAGATAAAAACTTTAGTTAACCATCCCTGAACTTTAAAATCCATGCTGCAAAAATGTTGAAGGCCTGATGGGAAAGATAGAGAAGTACTTGGGAACATGTTTTTTGAAAATGCAGTGAGTTAGCAGATTTAAAAACATTTCTTGCAGAATACTTTTTCAGAAGTGTTGGGGAAACAAAAGGTTGTGACTAAGGTAGTGATTCGTTTGAGCTGGGACATGGGACCTGAATTTGCCTGTGCAGTTTAATGTATTTGTTGTAAATAAAAAAAAAAAAAGAATTATTAGAAAACGGAATAAAGCATAAAACTAAGAAAATAAATGTTAGCATAGTTTTTCTTTGCTATTACTGTATATTTACTTGTGTCACTTTTTATGTCATGTTTAATAAAGATTTAAAAAAATTAAAACGTGTGCTGCAAAAAGTTATTGAGACAGTTGATAAAATCTAAGACCAGTTAAAACCATACCTGTTGTCTGCGATTAGAGAAATTCCACAACCCTCAGAGGTTCTCTCCTTTTGAGTTAATTTGTGATAAGCACCTTCATAAATGTCAGATATTGCCAGAGAAACTTGTGTAGAAGGAAGCTCCCACTTAAACGTTCCACAGAACATTATACAGGCCATGAAAGACGGGCTGAAACTGATGATGCCCATAGCAAGGGAATGAAGGGAAACCGTTTGGGCTGCACAACAAGGGGGTGTATAATCCAAAGCAGGGACTAGGGGATTCCAAGCTGGAGACCAGTTGTTAGTTTTGCTTATTGCCACAGGGGGAACAATTTTTAAATAAATGTCAGGGTCCATTTGAAATAATTTAAAATTAAATGATTTAAAGTACATGTTTAGACAGCCGGGTAAGAGAAGACTACAACAGATGTGTCAGTATTCTAAAACTGTGGAAATAAGTGCAGACTTCTGTAAGTGAGCTTAATGGCAGAAACGTAAAGAAATTGTCTATATAAGTGTATGACATACTAAGTCAGAGAAACGAGAGAAAAGTTTCTGTTAAGAAGCAAAGTGATTTTTTTTTAGAACTACCTGGTAAGATAAAACTTACACCATGTTGAGACCATTCTGTGGGAAAGGGTTTACTGAAAACTTTACAAAATTCCATAGTCCCCGAGAAAGGCTGTACACATGAATTTCATAGTCCGAGAGAAAGGCTGTACATGAGAATTCCAGTCCAAGAGAAAGGCTGTACATGAGAATTCCATAATTCCAGAGAAAGGCCATATGTGAGGAAGTCAAAAAAGTGTTTCAGATGGGAGTGACAGAAGAGTCAGAAAGGGAATAAACACCTCTCCAGTTTTAGTACCAAAGCATGATGAAATAGTTGCATTTTGTAATGAGTTTAGGAAGTGGATCAGCATATCTACTTGACAAACACCCAGTGCTAGAGGTAGACACACTCAAAGGTTGGAGAGGGCAAGATTTTTGAAGGCATTCTCTAAAGTATTCAATTGTATTTATTACTGCTTGGTAGTAACTTGATTAAAGTGTAGCTATCATTCCAAGTCTTTTGGATTAAGCACTTGGGCTTCAGACCAGTTGTTTTACATTAGGAAGGTTTGTGGCATGCACTGTGGTGGCAGGACAGGTAGCTTTCATCCTTCTAAGTTGGGAACTGCTGATTGAGAGCCCAGTGTCTGTTATTCTTAAAGTGTATTAGTTCTGTTTTAAGCACTTGGGCTTCAGGCCAGTTATTTTATATTAAGAAGGTTTGTGGTCTGCACTCTTGTGGGAGAAGAGGCTGGACTCTGCCCTTCTGAGCTGGGAATTTCTGGTTAAAGGTTTATAGTGCCTGAATATTTGAACTGTTTCTTACTGAAATTGGTTCACCTTGTTTGCTCTAGCACAGACTAGATCCAGGCCTGCTGAATCTAGCTTTGTTTGTATGCTTGTTGTTTGTTTGCTTGTTATTTCCCTGGAACGCTAATTCCACCTAATACGCGGCTTCTCAGCGCTTCTGTGGATCACTAGTGATATCTGCATTGCTTACTGTACTTATTTCCTTGTTTCACTTGAAAGAAAGTTACTGTTTGTCATTTTTGCATTTAAGTTACCTGTAACACATTGCACTTAAGTTACCTGGCACTTGCTCACTAAAGCAATTATATAAGTCTGCACTAAAAATTAAAAGCACTACACCCTCACACCCCACTGGCCCTGGTTTTCAATTATTAAGGAATTCCCAATATTATTCTAGCATGTCCAAAGGTGAGTTGTCAATCTCCTCTCCGGTCCAGCTGGTGAATCTGGGAATCTTGAGGCAATGTTACAACTGCCTCATGTACACAGACAACCCTCTCCTCCTCCTACACATGTGAGAGATGCAACCATATAGCCAAACTGGAGGCTAAGCTCTCTCAACTCAGTACTGGCATAACCAGTCAGGAGGAGAAGGAAACCACACTCACTACAATTCCAGTCTCACATAGACCTACCACGACAGAAAACCAAACACACAATCACACAAAAACATACTCGGAGGCTCTAAATAAAGATCTGCCGAAGCAGCAGAGACCTCCAAAGCAGACACCCAAGCAGCCGCTACCCCAAAACAAAACACGTGCAACACATATCTCACAAAGCCAGTGTGCCGAACAGTCACAGCCCTTAAGACTAAACAACACACCTGATACACTTGTAATAGGTGACTCTATCGTCAGGCACATTGATGTCCCGCTCACCAGGCAGAACAAGGAGAGGGTCACGGTGAGCAGCCTGTCGGGCGCTAGGGTCCGCCACATAACACAAGCACTCAGGTCACTCCAAGGCAAGTACAAATATGACTCAGTCATTGTCCATGCTGGTGTGAATGACCTGAGACGTACCTCCCTGGACTACATGAAAAGAGACATAAAGGAACTCTCTGAGCATGTAGCCCAGGCCGGTATGACCCTGACCTTGAGTAGCATCTTACCCTCACCAAGAATGATGCCACAATATGAAGACAAGATGATCAATTTCAACAATTGGCTTAAGTACTGGTGTCATTCAAAGGGGATCCAATGCCTGTCAGCTTGGGATGATATGCTCGACAAGCCACGATGCTTCGCTAGGGACAGCTTGCACCTGTCACTCCTGGGCTTTCGGATATTGGCAAAGGCTCTTGCTACCCCCATAGTGCCTTTTTTAGGCAAGGCTCAAAAGACAAACCCACCTCCATAGGTATCACAAGGGATAAGAAACTAAGAGTAATGCTACTCAACGCCAGAAGTCTAAACCTCAAGATGCACGCACTCGAAACTCTCCTTAGCATGGAGAACATCGATATCTGTGCAGTAACAGAGACCTGATTCAGGGCTCCTGAGAGCACCCCAGCACTACCAGGTTATACCTCATACCATGCTTTTCGGCCCCAAAACTTGGACCAAACCACAAAAGGAGGGGGAGTATCGATATTCATCAAAGATACCCACATCTCCAGGTTTGTGGCAAAGCACGAAGCATCAGAGACTATCCATGTGCAACTAACAGTGGGTAAAACTGCCTTCCAGTTTATAGCCTGCTACAGACCACCCTCCCAAACCCAGGAACCCCACTCGGCCTTCCTGAGAACACTGGAAAATATGAAGGTCTCTCCAAACACCATTATATTGGGCGACTTCAACTACCCAAACATAGACTGGGAGCATTACTCTAGCTCCAACACCCTAGCCCAAAGGTTCCTAGAATTTATAAACTCAAATGCTATGGAACAACTTGTTACCACTCCCACAAGAGGGAAAACATACTGGACCTGATCATCACCAACATGGGGACTCTATGCTCTAGACCAGAAGTGTATCCCTCACTGGTAAGATCAGACCATAAACTAATCTCACTGGATATTCACATCCCGATTCCACCCCCTGCCCAGAAAACCACAGTGAAAAACTTCTCTAAAGCAAATTTCACACTCCTCAAAACTGAGGTGGAATCCTTCAAAGCCCCCGGGCCTGTGTAAAATACGGCCCAGACCGCAGAATCCTTTATAAACGCATTCTATGAACACCTTCAGGAATGCATGGATCATGCAATCCCAAATAAAACCAAGACCCAATCCTCCAAAGGCAGACGTCCTGTCTGGTGGACCCCAGCCATAAATAAAACTATACAGTAGAAGGAGGAAGCTACTACATGATAGAGCAAAATCCCAAAAAGGGAAGGCATCACTGATCAGTATTAGCAAAAAACTACGGGCACACATAAAATCGTCTAAGGCCAGCTTCGAGAGAAAAATTGCACAGGACACTAAGGATAATCACAAGGCTTTCTTTAGTTATGTTAGGAACCTGGGTGGGAATTCCCAGATATGCTCAGAATTATCCCGAAATGACAAAAAATACACCGAACCCACAGACATTGACAACATCCTAGCTGAGAGGTTCAGAGCAAACTTCTCCCCCCCCCCACCAAAAGGGCAAATATCTATCCCAGCAGAGTGCTGCCCCCCTGACATCTCAGATGCTCAGGTAAGAGCCGCCCTCTCCAAAGCAAAAAAACACAGCATCAATGGGACCAGACGGTGTCCCGGGCTGCGTCCTACATGAGCTCCAAGAAGAGCTAAACCCAAACATAAAACTACTGTTCAATCTCAGCCTTTACTACAGGATATGTGCCCAAAGAGTGGCGTACAGCAACAGTGGTCCCTCTCCATAAAGGTGGTGCCACAACGGATCCTGGAAACTATCGCCCCATAAGCCTGACTAGCTTGATCTGCAAAGCTATGGAAAGGATCATCATGGACCTCATAAATAAAGATATTTGGGACCTACAAACACTGGATCCTACCCAGTTCGGCTTTGTTAATGGCAGATCCTGCCTCTTAAACCTGGTTGATTTCTTTGAAACAGTCACCAAGACCATTGATGAGGGGAAGGTGGTCCACACAGCCTACCTGGACCTTGCAAAAGCCTTTGATACAATACCCCACTCGGGCATTATAGATAAGCTCACCAGCTTAAATATAAACCCCTATGTCACTAGATGGATTGCAAATTGGCTCAAGGACAGAACCCACATGGTTAGAATTTCTGGAGCCATGTCAGACTCCAAACCAGTTACAAGTGGTGTCCCACAAGGCTCAGTCCTGGGACCTCTCTTGTTCGGTATATATTTCTCGGAGGTACAGGCCAACACGGAAGGACTGTGGCTGACCAAGTTCGCAGATGACTGCAAACTGGGTGCCATAATCAACACTACAGCCGACACAAGCATCCTCCAAAAGGGCCTCATAGAAACAGACAACTGGTGCCAGAGCCATGGCCTCAAGCTAAATGCCAAAAAGTGTATAGTCATCCCCTTTGGCAAAAACAAAGTGCCCACAAATTACCACATAGGTGGTAATCCATTAAGTACAGAAGAAGTAATTAGGGACCTGGGAACCCAAGTTGATAGCAATCTCTCATTTGACAGCCACGTGGCCAAAGTGGTTAGAAAAACATTTTATATAGCCCACGTAATCATGAAGGGATTCACATCTAGATCAGGGGACATCATCGTGCCTCTTTACTCATCCCTCATCAGGCCCATAATTGAGTGCAATGCCCCTTTTGGGATGTACCTTACCAGACACCTGCAGCAACTGGAAAGACCCCAAAAGTATCTCACCAAGAGGATCAAAGGGCTCAAACAGATGCCATATGCTGCATGGTTAAAGAAACTCCAGCTCTAGTCAGTGGCATACCACCTGTTCAGAGGCGATCTGTGCCTGACGTATAAAGCCATGTCCAACCCGGAATTAATGGACATGCTGCACCTCAGAAAATCCAAATCCCATCGAGCTACGCGCTCAAGAGACTTGAACCTCAGCACTGAAATAAATAGGACATGCTGGAGGGACAGATTCATAACCCAGAGACTCCCTTCACTCTGGAATAAAATCCCAGTCCAGGTTAGGCAGAGTCCCTCATTGACTCTCTTCAAGAGGAATCTTGATGAGTGGATGGGAGATCGTAGGTTTACCCTGGGTATCACTTCTGTGTCACTGTTAGGCACAGTATACTAACCTCGAAAAAGGGCATAGCAAAATAAATTTAAAATGGGTGGCGAAAGCTAAACACATTCTGGCTAGGCTTATAAATGCCCTAGGGCATATAGCCTAGTATGAACCTATGAACCTATTAGTAATAACCAAGGGCTCATCCTTCCATTATATAGATGGCCTGCCCAAGACCAGCAGCCTGTCTTTTGGACCTGAAATCAAGGGGCTCATGCTAGATGAGTCAGTTTAGTATGGACGTATGGCAGGTTTCACCGTAGAATGTGTCAAAATTGATGTTGTACAAGTAATGTTTGTAACTAGTATTGTAATATGTTTTTAAAATGATGCAATACCTCTCGACCTCTTAGAGCAAGAAATCTGGACAAAGACGTCAAGGACCAAGAACGTCAGGCACCAGCAGCAATTCTGTTTAATTTATTAGAAACAAACATATACTAAATTCTTAAGTCCCATAAAACTTATCTGGGACTTCTCAGAATATACATTAAATGACCATCCTGGTGCACATTTATGCTTAAAACCACCAATGACATTCAACCAATTCATGCATATTCATTAACACAATTACCATCTTTAAAATCTTTAAAAATATATCCATTATTATTTAAAAATTAAAAGTTAAAAGTTTTGCTATTGCTTGTTATTAAATGTGTAAATATTTATAAGTCCTCGAAATAACTGAAAATGCTTACGACATGGAGTCCCCAATAAGTGCTCGCTCACCTCCAGGAACCAAAATAGACGAATGCAACTGTCACCAACCACTTCACGTTTCAAACATTTATTGTAAAACAAGACTGAAAATAAAAACTAGTATAAAATCAAACTTGCATGTAATTTGTATACTAGTTTTTATTTTCAGTCTTGTTTTACAATAAATGTTTAAAATGTGAAGTGGTTGGTGACAGTTGCATTAGTCTATTTTGGTTCCTGGAGTTGAGCGAGCACTTATTGGGGACTCCATGTCGTAAGCATTTAAATATTTATAAGCCTATATTTATTATTGACATCACTTCTTTTTCAACACACTCTTTAGAGAAAGAGTATCATTTAAACCAGGTTTATTAGTGGCATCTAACCTATCTGCCAACACAGTTCCTTGTATTCAATATTATTTTCAACATTTCCACCTCTGATATCATGAACCACTTTGTCTATAACAAAAACATATTTTTTAAAACGTAAACATTCAAGAGTGTTTATATAACAAATTTGTGGTTCTCTGTTTCTTCATATCGTACAAGTGTTTTTTTCTGTATTCTATCCCTCAGTCTTATTTTTGTTTTACCCACATAGAAAGCCGAGCACAACACACATGTTGCTAAATATGCAACACCTATTGTATTACAATTAAGCAAACCTGCACTAGCAATAGTCTTGATAAAATTCGTCATGTTCACATAAGGACCATCATTGATGTATGTGTACACTTTCCAACACCCAGTTTGATGTATGTGTACACTTTCCAACACCCACAGTTTGATGTATGTGTACACTTTCCAACACCCACAGTTTGATGTATGTGTACACTTTCCAACACCCACAGTTTGATGTATGTGTACACTTTCCAACACCCACAGTTTGATGTATGTGTACACTTTCCAACACCCACAGTTTGATGTATGTGTACACTTTCCAACACCCAGTTTGATGTATGTGTACACTTTACAACACCCACATTTTGTTGTATGTGTACACTTTCCAACACCCACATTTTGACATTTTAGACCGGTACTGGTTACTTTTCTTGCACTTCTCATTTCCCACAAATTCTATTCAATTCTTCTACTAAATATAAAATAAGATGTCTCACCCAATTTCAGTTTTAACTCTTGTATAAAAATCATGTTCAAATATTTTTTCTAAGTGTTTTATTATACGTTTGTCTCATAAATTAAGTTGAAAGCACATGCTCATTTCTAATAAAGTAAGACGAATTCCTGCTGGTGCTTGACATTTCTGGTCCTTGCCATTTTTATTATTTCAATCGGTTGTTTAGTCTTTTTGAGAAATCTGGACAGCCATAAATAATGTTGGGACAGAGGCCCAAAAGTAGGGACATATTTTAAATGCTGCTCCCAGTTGGTAGAGTAACAGATTTTACCTTAGTATGAATTCTGAAACCCAAATGTCTGTCATTATTTTTTGATTGCAATCTTTAATGAATTGCCACCGAGTTGTCTGAAAACCACAATTTTATGAAAAATGGACCAAAAATATGAGACAAAAACATGTAGACATTCTGCGAAAATCTGTACAGTTAAGAGGTATGTAAGGATGTACTGTAGATAATAGTGTAAACATTTCTGCACAGAGCGAGTTGTGCTGAGGTATGTAAGGATGTACTGTAGATGCACAAACAGAGTTGTGCTTTTCCTTTACGAAAAGACTGGCATGTTTCCGTATTAGGTATAGAACTTCTTTTAAACGTTATTAGTTTCAACTAATTACCCGGTTAGTTTAATGTATAATAAGGAGAGCTATAGCCCTTGGAGATCAGAGGCATTAGTCTCACTGCCGGGCAGTTTTAAGCCTTGAACAGCAGGTCCAGGACATGTGCTGTGAAAGGAAGAGAGAACGTGAAGGAGACTGAGGCAGCCCGGTGAGATTTGGAGGGAGCTGCCTTTATGAGCCAAAGTCAGGCCAAGTATTGATTTGTTTTATGGCCTTAAGCTTTATCATATACTGGTCCAAAACATTGTTCATTCCATCCCCAGCACCCCCTTTTTTTAAGTTAGTTTGTCATGGACATCTTCATCGTACTATCGTATTCTTTGCAACATGGCTGTTGTTTTGACTCTCAGTTCTGTGACTGAAAGAAAATGTTCCTGATTTTTGTTATGATTCAGTATTATGGTATGTTAAAACTGTCCATTTTAGTTAGTTGCTGGCATCAGTTATGTTTAACTAAATGCAGCTTCAGAATTTCTTACTACAGAATAAGGATTATGGTATAATAAAGTGAATATATAAATACATGTTTTGGACAGATAATGTTAATTCCCACTTAAGGGATTGCAATTACTGTCTTCATAACTGCTACGATAATCATATATCCCATGCAGGTAATGCTGACTACATTAAGTATATGTATATATTTTTTTTTGACAGAAGGACATCATGCATGTTTCTTCAATATCCAATAGTCATTTTTTTGTTATTTGTTCTTAGTCAGAGATGGAGTTCAACCTTAAACCATATGATGCCAAATTAATGATGACTCCGTTTGACGCACCCAAGGGAACAATCCTAGAAGGCCAGAATATACAGAGAGGATATGGAATGATCGAATCACTTGAAGGGAGAAGTGCAGAAATCCAGACTAATGGGGTGAATGTTTGGCATGTCCGTGAGTTTGATTATGAAGAAGTCCCTCAGGAGAGTGTCGGACATTTCCATGAAGGGGATACGTATGTTGTTAAATGGAGATACACCGTCTCCAAACTAGGTAAGTCTGTCAGGATATACTGTGGTACCACTGTTAGATTGTTACTAGTTTTAAGAGAGGCAGAAGTTTAAAAATCAGAATGGGATAATTACACAGTGGCTTTATTACACCTGCTGAGTGTGGAACAGCTGTTGCACTTGTAGGCAG
>NC_056747.1:1355405392-1355407892 GCF_019279795.1 Protopterus annectens
TGGGTCTCCCTTTCTTCTAATTTAGCCTGCCAAGGTCCTCCCCTGGGGTCCGGATTGATTTTTTCTAGTACAAAGAATCTATATTTGGCTGTGGGGCATGTCTGTGTATGTTTATACAGGGCATTGTTAATATTAGCTTTTTTTACATCATACATGTGTTCATATATCCTACGCTAAGAGTACGTTCTGTTTTGCCCACATAATAGGCTGGGCACTGTAAACAGATTGCAAGGTAAACTACTCTGGTGCTGTTGCAGTTGTAATACTCTCTTGCTTTTACTACTCTATCCAAAGCTGTAATAGTAACTGCTTCGTCCTGTATGATATATGAACACTGTGGACAAGTACCACATTTATAGGTGCCTTTTGCGTACATCCGTGTTGTTTTGTTTTCTGTGGGTACTTGTTCTAATAAACTTTTAATGTTTTTGCCCCTACTAAAACCATCTTAAATTCTTTTCCTTGTGTTAGGTAAATCAGTAATAGCCATAAAGGCATCCCACTCTTGCATAATAATGTTTCTAATATCAGTTGAGTTTGAACTATATTGGGTAACAAACGCATGTGGAAAATCCACTTTGTTGTCTACTGTTTTCTGCTCAGATGTAGTGATACCTGTCCCCAGTATTGGGTTATATCTATCCTTTCTGCCCTTTATCACCTGTTCCTGGATTGGGTTAATAAACGTTACAGGGTATCCTCTGTTCATAAACATGGATTTTAAATTATAACATTCACTTAGGAATTCATCATCTTCTGAGGTCATACGTGAAATCCTTACGTACTGTCCTTTGACGATGCCCCTTTTCTGATGAAATGGGTGAGAGCTATGAAAATGAATGTAACTGTTTGAATAGGTAGGCTTTCTGTATACATTGGATTTGAAACCCCCTTGTGCTCTCTTACTAAGAAGGACATCTAAGTACTCTACCCTATCCTCAGATATTAGATGGGTAAATTTGAGGAAATCCGTTGTTTTGGCTAAGTAATCCATAAATTCCTGGATTTCACTGTGGGACCCTGTCCAAAAAATACAGATATCATCCAAAAACCTGTGATAGGCTACCCAATGCTTGCTATATGCACTGTTGAGGACAAATTTGCTTTCCCAAATTGAGAGAATGATGTCTGCGTAAGTAGGGGCACAATTTGCCCCCATAGCGACACCAGAAATCTGCTTATAAAATTCTCCCCCAAAATGAATGAAATTATGATATAAAACTAATTTCATTAAGTTCATAATAACAAAGCTGTCCCCTGGATTGACTGTAGGACTAGCTGAAATAGCCTCATCCAACCATTGTAGGCCTGTTTCGTGAGGAATGACAGAGAACAGGTCTACCACATCTATGGTAAGGAATTTAAGGTTGGGTTTGTCCAGGTCTGGGGTAATCTGTTTCAAGAATTCCCAGGAATCTTTGAGAAGATGTGATGACTTGGGCCATATTTCCTTGAATTTATAATCTAGAAATTTGGAAATGGTGGAAATCTTGGAACCTTGAGCCGCTACTATGGGTCGGAGTGGGGGGTTTTCTAGGTCTTTGTGGACCTTAGGAACTCCGAAGATAGAAGGAATTTTGGGTTCCTGATTGTATAGGAAGTTGTAGATGTTTAAATCAATCATTCCTAAATCCCTTAATTTTTGTATAGCCAAATCTATTTTTTTGTAGGCTATGTTGATTTCATTTATTGATACTGTTGTGTATCTGTCAGTGTTGTTAAGTAAATTCAACATCTTACCTTCATATAAAGTCTGGTCCATGATAATTATCCCCCCTCCTTTATCTGGTTCCATGATTCTGATATTGGGGTCTAATCTCAAAGTTTCCAAAAGCTCTCTCTCAGGAAAGGTTAAATTTGTTCCGTATTTTTTCTTTAGTACCCCTTGTTTCCTGATCTTTTGTTCTATTCTCATCTCCAAGTTTCTAAGTTGTGGGTGTAATGGGGGATTAAATGTACTGGTTTTATGTGGTATCCCCTTCTGACCATAATCTATTTGGCCCATCAAGTTCTCCAAATTTCTAGATTATAAATTCAAGGAAATATGGCCCAAGTCATCACATCTTCTCAAAGATTCCTGGGAATTCTTGAAACAGATTACCCCAGACCTGGACAAACCCAACCTTAAATTCCTTACCATAGATGTGGTAGACCTGTTCTCTGTCATTCCTCACGAAACAGGCCTACAATGGTTGGATGAGGCTATTTCAGCTAGTCCTACAGTCAATCCAGGGGACAGCTTTGTTATTATGAACTTAATGAAATTAGTTTTATATCATAATTTCATTCATTTTGGGAGAGAATTTTATAAGCAGATTTCTGGTGTCGCTATGGGGGCAAATTGTGCCCCTACTTACGCAGACATCATTCTCTCAATTTGGGAAAGCAAATTTGTCCTCAACAGTGCATATAGCAAGCATTGGGTAGCCTATCACAGGTTTTTGGATGATATCTGTATTTTTTGGACAGGGTCCCACAGTGAAATCCAGGAATTTATGGA